>NC_057799.1:470846366-470852936 GCF_018294505.1 Triticum aestivum | reverse complement strand
GGGTAGGCGCGCCCCCTACCTCGTGGCCTCCTGGTTGAAGTCTTGACGTAGGGTCCAAGTCCTCTGGATCACGTTCGTTCCGAAAATCATGTTCCCGAAGGTTTCATTCCCTTTGGACTCCGTTTGATATTCTTTTTCTGCGAAACTCTGAAATAGGCAAAAAAACAGCAATTCTGGGCTGGGCCTCCGGTTAATAGGTTAGTCCCAAAAACAATATAAAAGTATATAATAAAGCCCAATAATGTCCAAAATAGAATATAATATAGCATGGAACAATAAAAAATTATAGATAAGTTGGAGACGTATCAGGCATCCCCAAGCTTAATTGCTGCTCGTCCTCAAGTAGGTAAATGATAAAAACAGAATTTTTGATGTGGAATGCTACTTGGCATAATTTCAACGTAATCCTTCTTATTATGGCATGAATGTTCAGATTTGATATGATTCAAGATAAAAGTTTAATGTTGACATAAAAACAATAATACTCAAAGCATACTAACTAAGCAATTATGTCTTATCAAAATAACATAGCCAAAGCAAGTTATCCCTACAAAATCATATAGTCTGGCTATGCTCCATCTTCCCCACACAAAATATTCATATCATGTACGACCCCGGTTTTGGCAAGCAATTGGTTCATACTTTTAACGCGCTTCAGCCTTTTCAACTCTTACGCAATACATGAGTGCAAGCCATGGATATAGCACTATGGTGGAATAAGGTATGATGGTAGGGGTTATGTGGGAAAAAAAGAAGAAAGTCTCATCTCAACGAGGCTAATTAACGGGCTATGGAGATGCCCATCAATTGATGTTAATGCGAGGAGTAGGGATTGCCATGCAACGGATGCACTAGAGCTATAATTGTATGAAAGCTCAAAAAGAAACTAAGTGGGTGTGCATCCAACTTGCTTGCTCACGAAGACCTCGGGCATTTGAGGAAGCCCATCATTGGAATATACAAGCCAAGTTCTATAATGAAATTTCCCACTAGTATATGAAAGTGACAAAATGAGAGACTCTCTATTATGAAGATCACGGTGCTACTTTGAAGCACAAGTGTGGTAAAAGGATAGTAACATTGTCCCTTCTCTCTTTTTCTCTCATAATTTTTTTATTTGGGCCTTTTTTAAGGCCTGTTTTTTTAGCCCGGAGTCTCATCCCGACTTGTGGGGGAATCATAGTCTCCATCATCCTTTCCTCACTTGGAACAATGCTCTAATAATGATGATCATCACACTTTTATTTACTTACAACTCATGAATTACAACTCAATACTTAGAACAAAATATGACTCTATATGAATGCCTCCGGCGGTGTACCGGGATATGCAATGAATCAAGAGAGACATGTATGAAAGAATTATGAACGGTGGCTTTGCCACAAATACAATGTCAACTACATGATCATGCAAAGCAATATGACAATAATGGAGTATGTCATGATAAATGAAACGGTTGAAAGTTGCATGGCAATGTATCTCGGAATGGCTATGGAAATGCCATGATAGGTAGATATAAGGAGGTTTATGCGTGATAGAGCATATCATATCACGGGGTTTGGATGCACCGGCGAAGTTTGCACCAACTCTCAAGGTGAGAAAGGGCAATGTGCGGTACCGAAGATGCTAGAAAATTGCGGAAAGGTAAGTGTGCGTATAATCCATGGATTCACATTAGTCATAAAGAACTCATATACTTATTGCAAAAATTTATTACCCCTCGAAGCAAAGTACTACTACGCATGCTCCTAGGGGAAGGGATGGTAGGAGTTAACCATCGCGCGATCCCGAGCGCCACAGACAATCAACAAATACTTCATGCTCCGACTTTGTTACATAGCGGTTCACCATACGTGCATGCTACAGGAATCACAAACTCCAACACATGTATTTTTCAATTCCACAATTACTCAACTAGCACAACTATGATATTACTACCTTTATATCTCAAAACAATTATCAAGCATCAAATTTCTCAAGATATTAATTAAAGCAAATTGCCATGCTATTTCAAGACTCTCAAAATAATATAAGTGAAGCATGAGAGATCAATAGTTTCTATAAAACAAATCCACCACCGTGCTCTAAAAGATATAAGTGAAGCACTAGAGCAAAAACTATGTAGCTCAAAAAATATAAGTGAAGCACATAGAGTATTCTAATAAATTCCGAATCAAGTGTGACTCTCTAAAAAGGTGTGTTCAGAAAGGATGATTGTGGTAAACTAACAAATAAAGACTCAAATAATACAAGACACTCCAAGCAAAACACATATCATGTGGTGAATAAAAATATAGCTCCAAGTAAAGTTACCGATGGAAGTAGACGAAAGAGGGGATGCCTTCCGGGGCATCCCCAAGCTTGGATTTTAGGTGTCCTTAGATTATCTTGGGGTGCCATGGGCATCCCCAATCTTAGGATCTTGCCACTCCTTGTTCCATAATCCATCAAATCTTTTACCCAAAGCTTGAAAACTTCACAACACAAAACTCAGCAGAAAATCTCGTGAGGTCCGTTAGCGAAAGAAAACAAAAGACCACTTCAAGGTACTGTAATGAACTTATTCATTATTTATATTTGTGTTAAACCTACTGTATTCCAACTTCTCTATGGTTTATAAACTATTTTACTAGCCATAGATTCATCAAAATAAGCAAACAACACACGAAAAACAGAACAGTCTGTACTAATCTGTAACTAACGCAAACTTCTGGAACTTCAAAAATTCAGCCAAAATAGGACGACCTAGACAATTTGTTTATTGGTCAGCAGCAATTGGAATCAATATTTTATCACGTTCTGGTGATTTGTAACAATTATTTTCGTGAACAGAAAGTTTCTGGAATTTTCAGCAAGATCAAATAACTATCATCCATGAAGATCCTATAGGTTAAACTTGGCAAAAACACTAATTAAAACATAAAAACACATCTAACCAGAGGCTAGATCAAATATTTATTCCCAAATAGAAGCAAAAAGCAAAAACCTAAAAATAAAATTGGGTTGCCTCCCAACAAGCGCTATCGTTTAACGCCCCAAGCTAGGCATAAAAGCAAGGATAGATCTAGGTATTGCCATCTTTGGTCGGCAATCCATAAGTGGCTCTCATAATAGATTCATAAGGTAATTTTATTTTCTTTCTAGGGAAGTGTTCCATGCCTTTCTTTAATGGAAATTGGAACCTAATATTCCCTTCCTTCATATCAATAATTGCACCAATCGTTCTAAGGAAAGGATTACCAAGAATAATAGGACATGAAGGATTGCAATCTATGTCAAGAACAATAAAATCTACGGGCACATAGTTCCTATTTGCAACAATAAGAACATCATTAATTCTTCCCATAGGTTTCTTAATAGTGGAATCCGCAAGGTGCAAGTTTAAAGAGCAATCATCAAAATCACGGAAACCTAGCAAATCACACAAAGTTTTTGGAATCGTGGAAACACTAGCACCCAAATCACACAAAGCATAGCATTCATGATCTTTAATTTTAATTTTAATAGTAGGTTCCCATTCATCATAAAGTTTTCTATGGATAGAAACTTCCAACTAAAGTTTTTCTTCATAAGATTGCATCAAAGCATCAACGATATGTTTGGTAAAAGCTTTATTTTGGCTATAAGCATGAGGAGAATTTAGCATGGATTGCAACAAGGAAATACAATCTATCAAAGAGCAGCTATCATAATTAAATTCCTTGAAATCCAAAATAGTGGGTTCATTAATATCTAATGTTTTGATACCTTCAATCCCACTTTTATCAATTTTAGCATCAAGATCTAAAAACTCTGCATTTCTAGAACGCTTTCTAAGTAAAGGTTGATCATATTCAGTCCCATCATTATCAAGATTCATATTGCAAAACAAAGATTTAATAGGAGACACATCAATAACTTTTAGATCTTCATCTTTGTTTTCATAAAAGTTAGAAGAACACGCTTTTATAAAGCAATCTTTCTTAGCACGCATCCTAGCGGTTCTTTCTTTGCACTCATCAGTGGAAATTCTCATGGCCTTGCGAGACTCATTGATATCATGCTTAGGTGGAATAGATCTAAATTTCAAAGAATCAACATCAAGGGAAATTCTATCAACGTTCCTAGACAATTCATCAACTTAAGCAATTTTTCTTCAAGCAAAGCATTGAAATTCTTTTGCGAATTCATAAATTCCTGAACACTAGTCTCAAATTCAGAAGGCATCTTATTAAAAATTCCATAAGAACTGTTGTAGGAATTACCATAATTATTAGAGGAATTACTAGGATAAGGCCTAGGATTAAAGTTTCCTCTATACGTGTTATTACCAAAATTATTCCTACCAACAAAATTCACATCCAAAGATTCATTATTATTCTCAATCAAAGTAGACAAAGGCATATAATTATGATCAGAAGAAACACTTTTATTAGCAAATAATTTCATAAGTTCATCCATCTTTCCACTCAAAACATTAATTTCTTCTATCGCATGCACTTTTTTATTAGTAGATCTTTTAGTGTGCCATTGAGAATAATTAACCATAATATTATTTAGGAGTTTAGTAGCTTCTCCTAAAGTGATTTCCATAAAAGTGCCTCCCGCGGCCGAATCTAAAAGATTTCTAGAAGCAAAATTCAATCCGGCATAAATTTTTTGTATAATCATCCACAAATTCAAACCATACGTAGGGCAATTACGTATCATTAATTTCATCCTCTCCCAATCTTGTGCAACAAGTTCATGATCAAGTTGCTTAAAATTCATAATATCGTTTCTAAGAGAGATGATCTTGGCGGGAGGAAAATACTTAGAGATAAAAGCATCTTTGCACTTATTCCAAGAATCAATACTATTTTTAGGCAAAGAAGAAAACCAAGCTTTAGCACGATCTCTAAGCGAAAAAGGAAATAGCTTCAATTTGACAATATCATTGTCAACATATTTCTTCTTTTGCATATCACACAAATCAACGAAGCTATTTAGATGGGTAGCGGCATCTTCACTAGGAAGGCCGGCAAATTGATCTTTCACGACAAGATTCAACAAAGCAGTATTGATTCACAAGATTCAGTATCGGTAAGAGGAGCAATCGGAGTGCTAAGGAAATCATTGTTGTTGGTATTGGTGAAGTCACACAATTTAGTATTATCTTGAGCCATCGTGACAAGCAAGCAATCCAACACATAAGGAAACAAGAAGTAAGTGAAGAAAAAGGCGAACAGAAAGAGAGGGCGAATAAAACGGCAAGGGTGAAGTGGGGGAGAGAAAAACGAGAGGCAAATGGCAAATAATGTAATGCGGGAGATAGGGGTTTGTGATGGGTACTTGGTATGTTGACTTTTGCGTAGACTCCCCGGCAACGGCGCCAGAAATCCTTCTTGCTACCTCTTGAGCACTGCGTTGGTTTTCCCTTGAAGAGGAAAGGGTGATGCAGCAACGTGCCGTAAGTATTTCCCTCAGTTTTTGAAAACCAAGGTATCAATCCAGTAGGAGGCCACGCACGAGTCCCTCGCACCTACACAAACAAATAAATCCTCGCAACCAACGCGATAAGGGGTTGTCAATCCCTACACGGTCACTTACGAGAGTGAGATCTGATAGATATGATAGGATAATATTTTTGGTATTTTTATGATAAAGATGCAAAGTAAAATAAAAGCAAAATAAAAGCCAACGGAAATAGCTAAGTGTTGGAAGATTAATATGATGGAAAATAGACCCGGGGGCCATAGGTTTCACTAGTGGCTTCTCTCAAGAGCATAAGTATTTACGGTGAGTGAACAAATTACTGTTGAGCAATTGACAGAATTTAGCATAGTTATGAGAATATCTAGATATGATCATGCATATAGGCATCACGTCCGAGACAAGTAGACCGACTCCTGCCTGCATCTACTACTATTACTCCACACATTGACCGCTATCCAGCATGCATCTAGAGTATTAAGTTCATAAGAACAGAGTAACGCTTTAAGCAAGATGACATGATGTAGAGGGATAAACTCATGCAATATGATATAAACCCCATCTTGTTATCCTCGATGGCAACAATACAATATGTGCCTTGCTGCCCCTACTGTCACTAGGAAAGGACACCACAAGATTGAACCCAAAGCTAAGCACTTCTCCCATTGCAAGAAAGATCAATCTAGTACGCCAAACCAAACTGATAATTCAAAGAGACTTGCAAAGATAACCAATCATACATAAAAGAATTCAGAAGATTCAAATATTGTTCATATATAAACTTGATCATAAACCCACAATTCATCGGTCTCAACAAACACACCACAAAAGAAGATTACATTGAATAGATCTTCACGAGAGAGGGGCAGAACATTGTATTGAGATCCAAAAAGAGAGAAGAAGCCATCTAGCTAATAACTATGGACCCGAAGGTCTCAGGTAAACTACTCACACATCATTGGAGAGGCTATGGTGTTGATGTATAAGCCCTCCGTGATCGATGCCCCCTCCGGCGGAGCTCCAGAACAGGCCCCAAGATGGGATCTCACGGGTACAGAAGGTTGCGGCGGTGGAATTAGGTTTTTGGCTCCGTATCTGGTAGTTTGGGGGTACGTATGT
>NC_057799.1:470808046-470846152 GCF_018294505.1 Triticum aestivum | reverse complement strand
CCCCTACCTCGTGGCCTCCTAGTTGAAGTCTTGACGTAGGGTCCAAGTCCTCTGGATCACGTTGGTTCCGAAAATCACGTTCCCGAAGGTTTCATTCCATTTGGACTCCGTTTGATATTCTTTTTCTGTGAAACTCTGAAATAGGCAAAAAAAACAGCAATTCTGGGTTGGGCCTCCGGTTAATAGGTTAGTCCCAAAAACAATATAAAGTGCATAATAAAGCCCAATAATGTCCAAAACAGATTATAATATAGCATGGAACAATCAAAAATTATAGATACGTTGGAAACGTATCAGCCGCCAAGTCCAGCATGAATTTCTGCCAAAAGTTGCCGTCCTTCCTCTTCGGAGATGCACCTTTGAAGTACTCCGGTAGCGCTTTTCTTATAAAGCTCTGCCTCGCGGACCTTGTAGGCTTTAGACCGCCGCACAATGCAACGTGCCTCGTTTGGGTCCTCAGGGAGTTCTTGCCTAGTTAGGTAGGCCAAGAAGGGTTCTGTCCACGGGGCGATGACAGCCATAATCATGTGGGCCGAAGGCGTTATTTCGGTGGCAGAGCCTCCGATTACGTTAGAGTGTTCGGTATCTGGTGCTCTGGCCGGGTCCGGACTGTTGTTGCCGACCTCTCCTTCCCATACCACACATGGCTTAAACAGCCTTTCCAAGAAGATATTAGGTGGGACAGGGTCGCGCTTAGCGCCGATGCGGGCGATGCGGACAGGGTCCCCACGCACCTCCAGGCGTTGAATGCCCATGGAGACTGCCATCCGGAGACCATGTAACAGGGCCTCATATTTTGCTGCGTTGTTGGAGTCTGTGTATAGTATTTGGAGTACGTATTGGACTGTATCTCCGGTGGGGGATGTCAGGACTACACCAGCCCCCAGACCAGCCAGCATTTTAGAGCCGTCAAAGTGCATGATCCAATTGGAGTACGCGCCGTACTCTTTAGGGAGTTCGGCTTCTGTCCATTCGGCGACGAAATCAGCCAGTACTTGTGACTTAATGGCTCGCCGTGGTTTGTATATTATTTCGAACGGGAGGAGCTCAATAGCCCATTTGGCAATCTGGCCCGTGGCATCGCGGTTGTTTATTATGTCGTTGAGTGGTACTTCAGAGGCCACCGTAATTGAACACTCTTGAAAGTAGTGTCGTAGTTTCCGGGATGCCATGAAGACCGCGTATGCTATCTTTTGATAATGTGGGTACCGTGATTTGCATGGAGTGAGGATAGTGGATACATAGTATACCGGTTTTTGAAGTGGGAACTTATGTCCGTCCGTCTCTCGTTCGACGACGAGCACTGCGCTTACAACTTGGTGTTTTGCCGCTATATATAACAGCATTGGTTCGCCGACATTTGGCGCGGCCAAGATTGGGTTGGTGGCCAAAACGGCTTTTTTTCTTCCAATCTGGCCGTGGCCGCATCCGTCCACTCAAAGTGTTCAGTGCATCGAAGAAGGCGATAAAGAGGTAGTGCCTTTTCTCCTAATCGGGAGATAAAGCAGCTTAAGGCAGCCACGCATCCAGTTAGTTTCAGGATTTGCTTGAGGTCTGTTGGGATAGCCAACTGTGACAGAGCTCGGATTTTAGCCGGATTTGCTTCAATTCCTCTATTGGAGACGATGAAGCCTAAGAGTTTTCCGGCGGGTACGCCAAACACACATATTTCTGGATTGAGCTTGATGTCGTATGTTCGGAGATTGTCGAACGTGAGCCTCAAGTCGTCTATTAAGGATTCGACGTGTCTGGTTTTAATGACCACAGCGTCTACGTATGCCTCCACTGTTCTGCCGATCTGTGTTTCCAAGCATGTCAGAATCATGCGTTGATAGGTTGCACTGACGTTTTTGAGCCCGAAAGGCTTGGTGTTAAAACAGAAGGGGCTGTATGGGGTGATAAATGACGTTGCGGCTTGATCGGAGTCCGCCATCTTAATTTGATGGTATCCGGAGTATGCGTCGAGGAAACACAATAAATCGTGTCCTGCAGTAGCGTCGATAATTTGGTCGATGCGGGGGAGGGGGAAGGGATCCTTGGGGCAAGCCTTGTTAAGGTCCTTGAAATCGACACATAGGCGCCAGGATTTGTCCTTCTTTGGTACCATCACCAGGTTTGCTAGCTAGTCCGGAAGTTTTATTTCTCTGATGAATCCGACCTCAAGTAACTTGGCTAGCTCTTCTCCCATAGCTTGTCGCTTAGGCTCGGAGAGTCTGCTTGACCGGCTTGAACCCCTTTAGAATATTAAGGCTCTGCTCGGCCACCCTGCGTGGGATTCCTGGCATGTCTGAAGGATGCCAGGCGAATATGTCCCAATTTTCACGCAAGAACTCCCGCAATGCGGCGTCGGTCGTGGGGTCCAGCTGTGCCCCGATGGATGCTGTTTTTGTGGGGTCCGTTGGGTGGACCTGGAATTTGACTATTTCGTCCGCTGGTTTAAAAGAGGTGGACTTCGGTCTTTTATCGAGTATCACGTCATCCCTGTCCACTTTGGAGCGCAACGCAGTTAGTTCTTCGGCCGCGAGGGCTTCGGATAACTCTTCGAGGGCTAGTGCGGCGGTTTTATTTTTCTGCGCGGAGTGCTATGTCCGGATCACTAGCTAGAGTGATGATTCCGTTGGGCCCGGGCATTTTGAGCTTCATGTACCCGTAATGGGGTATAGTTTAACGCCCACGATGCGGCTATATCTCCCACGTGTCGAGGCACGACTTAGAGGCATAACCGCATTGTAGTTTTGTCGCAAGAAGTGTCATCTTCACACAATCCCATGTAATGAACAAGAATGGGATAAAGAGTTGGCTTACAATCGCCACTTCACTCAAAACATAAATAAATCATACATCATTCAGAGATACACACATAGGTCCGACTACGGAACCAAAAGAAAAGAAGACAACCCAACTGCCAGATCCCTGATCGTCCCAACTGGGCTCCACTACTGATCAATATGAAAAGAAACAACACAACGGACAAGATCTTCATCGAGCTCCCACTTGAGCTCAGTTACGTCACCTGCACTGGTCTCATCGGCACCTGCAACTGTTTTGGAAGTATCTGTGAGTCACGAGGACTCAGCAATCTCACACCCGCGAGATCAAGACTATTTAAGCTTATAGGAAGGATGGTGTAATGAGATGGAGCTGCAGCAGGCACCAAGCATGTATAGTGGCTAACATACGCAAATGAGAGCGAGAAGAGAAGCAAAGGAACGGTCGTGAAGCTAGCAATGATCAAGAAGTGATCCTGAACTCCTACTTACGTCAAACATAACCCAGAAACCGTGTTCACTTCCCGGACTCCACCGAGAAGAGACCATCACGGCTACACACGCGGTTGATGCGTTTTAATTAAGGTCAAGTGTCAAGTTCTCTACAACCAGATATTAACAAATTCCCATCTGCCACATAACCGCAGGCACGGCTTTCGAAAGATAATACCCTGCAGGGGTGTCCCAACTTAGCCCATCATAAGCTCTCACGGTCAACGAAGGATAAACCTTCTCCCGGAAAGACCCGATCAGTCTCGGAATCCCGGTTTACAAGACATTTCGACAATGGTAAAACAAGACCAGCAAAGCCGCCCGAATGTGCCGACAAATCCCGATAGGAGTTGCACATATCTCGTTCTCAGGGCACACCGGATTGTCCAAGCTTCCGCTAGGCCAGCCCAGAGTTGCCCCTGGTGGCCACCGGCGACTGACGGGTTGGACCAACACTCAGAGGAGCACTGGCCCGGGGGTTTAAAATAAAGATGACCCTTGAGTCTGCAGAACCCAAGGGAAAAAGGCTTAGGTAGGCAAATGGTAAAACCAAGGTTGGGCCTTGCTGGAGGAGTTTTATTCAAAGCGAACTGTCAAGGGGGTCCCATAAATCACCCAACCGCGTAAGGAACGCAAAATCAAGGAACATAACACCGGTATGACGGAAACTAGGGCGGCAAGAGTGGAACAAAACACCAGGCATAAGGCCGAGCCTTCCACCCTTTACCAAGTATATAGATGTATTAATAATATAAGAGATATTGTTATATCCCAACATAAACATAATCCAACATGGAGCAATCTTCAACTTCACCTGCATCTAGCAACGCTATAAGAGGGGCTGAGCCAAAGCGGTAACTTAGCCAAACAATGGTTTGCTAGGAAGGTGTCAAAGGTTAGAGGTTCATGGCAATTTGGGAGGCTTGAAGAGCAAGTGAATAGGTAACGCGGCATAGCAATAGAGCGAACAACTAGCAAGCAAAGATAGAAGTGATTTCGAGGGTATGGTCATCTTGCCTGAGATCCCGCAAGGAAGAAGAACGAGTCCATGAAGAAGACAAGCAGATGTAGTCGAACGAATCCTCACAACTTCGGAACGAAACCGAAGCTAACGAGAGAAGCAACCCGGAAAGAAACAAACAACATAGTAAACAACCACCACATACACATGGCATGATGCAAAAACAAATATGATGCATGTCCGGTTTAATGAGGCATGGCATGGCAAAGTGCAACAAACAACACTACAAATTAAGTGGAGCTCAATATGCAATGAGTTGCATATTGACGAAACACCACATCAATTATTTAGTTCTCTCTCGTTTATGGACCCAACAATATTAAATGTTTTTAACCATGGCAAGAGGTGAAGCATATGGAAACTATCTATGAAGGCAAGTTTAAATGAGGCCGGAAATAACAAACGACAATACCAGAAAATCCTCATGTCATTTAGCTATTTTAATGCAAACATCAATTGTAGACATTTTAAATGTTGTTATCATGATGCGGATGACAATGCAAGTTTTAATCAATTTTATAAAACGTGGACAAGAGCATGTTATGAAGCATTTGGTCACCATGGCGGAAGGAAGGGGTGCCACGGCAACGAATCCGAAAATGGTGCCACGGCAACATATCGGTTCCGGTAGCTCACGGAGATACCGGCACAAGGAGAATTGTGCGGATGTGTGAAACACGCAAGAGAATGGTGGGGTGCTCCCGGTTACCGGGTTCCCACGGAACGGCGGCATGGCAAACGAGGAACGAGCAAGGACCAATTGGACATGGTGCAAACACGGGCATCTCATACAACACATCACAAGCGCTCGTCCACGGGTCATCGTCTCGGGGTTATACCTTCGAAGTAAGCATTTACGGAGTGGGTCGGGTTCGACGGTAGTGGAAGTAGTTGTTCACGGGTCGCCGAGGGAAGTAGTGGTACACGAAGGTAGTCGAACTTGACGGCGGTAGTGGTACACGTTTTCGTAGATATTCGAGTCAACGGTAGCGGTACTTGGTGAATCCCGAAACGGTCTTGGCGTCTTCGCGCGTAGGGGTACTTGGTGTTTCCGTAGACGGCGGTAGAGGTACTTGACGCGTTGTTGTGGTACTTGGCAAAATTCACAGAGAAGATGCTTGGCGGTCCGGGTACGGTCCTTGGCGATCTTGTCAATCTTGACGGTCCAATCAAAGCAACACGGGCCTCGGGTGACAGCGACGACGAACAAAACCCATGGAGAAGCAGGGGGTGCAGAGGCGTTTGAAAACGGACTTGGCGTTCCTGGAAGAAGACTGTGGCGGCTGGAACTTGAGGCTGGGTCGACGGAGCAAGCAGCAGCCACGGCGGCGCTGAGGATCTCGAGGCCGAGCCCAGGCCATGGCGCTTGGGGCTCCTGTGGTGGCAACGACGACGGCAGCAGCGCTCCTGGTCGCAGCGGCCTTGGCGCAACGGAGGAGGAACACAGGAGGGGGCGGAGCAGAGCAGGTGCAAGGGCTCACCGGAACCAGGCAGAGCAGGCGGCGGAACGGGAGCTTCGGGCGGTGATCCATGGCGGTCTCCCGCCTCGTGGTCGCCGGCGGCGGCGCCGGTCCTCGAACGACAAGGCGAGGAGAAGGAGCACGAGGAGGCGGCTCCATGGACTTGGCGAGGCGGCGGGGAACCGAGTCGGTCCGGCCGGAGATGAGGCAGAGGAGCAGCGGGGCGAAGGAGAGGCCGCTGGAGTTGGCCGCTCCGGTGGGGTCGGAGGTGGAGTGGCAGGAGGCGCGGCGGCGCTGAGGGAGGACGAGAGGAGGAAGATGGCGGCGCGAGGGAGCAGCAAGGCAGCGCCATGGAGGTGCGAGCAGAAGGGAGCTCCTCTCCCTGGCTCTATGCGTGCGTGGGTGTGCGTGACGGCGCAAGGAGGGACGATATGGAGAGATGGGGATCGGGAGAGAGCGAGAGGAGGGATGGGCTCGGTCCCTGGCGGCTAGGGTTAGGCTTAGGTGGGCCTTGGGCCATTTCGATGGAGGGGGAAAGGCCAGGAGGCCTAGCAGGCTGGATTAAAAGAAAAGAAGGGGAAAATCCTTCTCTATTTACAGAAAAGAGATAGAAGAAAATATCTCTTTGGAGGGCAAAATAAATACAAGTTGAGTTGAAAACTGGCACTGAGCTACTTTGACATATTTCAAAGTGCCACAAATGGAATTTAAGTATTTGGAGAAAGATCAAGACATAGAATATTTGAAAACGAGGGAGATTTCAAATGCAAGTTTGTTTCGAGGGCCTCCAATAAATGGAATATTTTGTTATAGCTCCCTTTTATTGGGAGGGTATGTTATAAAGAGAAATCACCATTGTGAATATCCCTCGATTTAAATGGACCGAAGATCCATACAGTTTTATTTAGATGAGTTTAAAAAATTAATGACATGATGGCATGATGACATGATGCAATGAAAAAAAAATAAAGAGCAAGCACAAAAGAAACACACGGGGATCACGAGAAAAAGGAAGTCATCTGAAGCGTCGGTCTCGGGGCGTTACAACACTCCACCACTACAAGAGGATCTCGTCCCGAGATCTAGGACAGCACCGGAGAAAAGCGGTAGAGGAAGAGGTAAGACGAATTGCTTCTTTGACAAACGAGTGAAACCAAAGAACCTTGAGAGGTTGCAAAGCTTAAAGAAATGACACGACGGAGGTGAACAAAATTTAAAACACTCCGTTCAGCAAGAGGAACAAGGACCATTACAAGAACCTTGTAGGTTGAAGGACATGAAACAAGTGCTTAACGGATCAAAAGGAATATGAAAGCACACCGGCAGAAAAGAGAAACAAGGAACACCATGTGAACCTTGAGGTTAAATGACACGATAGATATTTAAACCGCTCTGGTTAAAACAAGATAGGAAGGAATAAGAATGATATAATTTGGGCAGCACTCCGACTGTAAATGGAAGGAATTGAACATGATCTTGACAAGATGAGAGGATACTCGATGAAATTAACAACACATTGCCTCCGGTACTAATGAAAGAATGGCACAAGGGAAAAGAAAGATTTCAGACCGCACTCCGGTTGAGGAAGGAGACGAAACTTGACAAGATGAGAAAACTCGAATGAAAACAAGACACTCCGGCTAAACGGTTAAGAAAGGAAAAATTACATGATCTTGACAAAACAAGATGATTGGTCGAAGAGAGCAACATCACAATGCCTTTGGGACGAACGAATAGAAGATAGATCATCGGAATAAGATAACGGAGAATAAAATGATAACTTCCACCACAATTGAATTTGGGAAGCATCCTTCCAAGAAGGTTAGAACAGAATTGTTGGAAAACCAACAACGAAAAGAACAAGCTTGTAGTGGGCTTATGGAAAACTTCTCAAAATTATGAGGTGACAATCCGCCACTAACGGAAACAAATGATTGGATTGATATCAACAAGGAGATGAAAACATCTACACCGAGACGAGAAGGAGAAAATTTGGATCATTGATAACCACCACAAATAGCTACATTCCTTAGGGAAGGCTTTAGGTGAATTATAACCCAATATAACTCCAACAAAAAGATTGATTGGTTGAAAAGTTCTCTTGAACGAAACAGAACATGATGGAATTTAAATATGTCACCCTTGAAAACTTGTGAATCATGAAACGCGAAGGGAAATTATCAAGAATGACATAACACCACCTCAAAAGATAAGGTAGAAAGTATTGCACTTCGGAATGCAAGAAGAAGAATACTTGAACTCCTCAAAACAAGACATGTGTAGAACACCATGTTTATTTTAGAGTATAGCTTGACGGATCATAACTTCAAGAGAAATCTTGAAGAACAATTGAAAAATGAAAGGAATCCTTGACGAACCGCCATGTAGAGCCTCCATGAAGAACTCCGGTAATAAAAGAATGATCAAACGAAATGAAAACTTGAAAAGAACTCCGGGAGAAACCTTGCAATGATTTAGATGGAGCTTCGGGATGATATAACCGATAAGACTTGGAACTCCGGAAAGAAAAGATGAACAACTTGGAACCGAGGATTTGATATCATGAACGAACTCCGGAAGAAGGAATTAATCACTTGGAGGAAACAAGAGTAAGAATTACATTACGCGTATCCTTCACCAATTTAGATTGATGACAAGCAACGGGTCTTGCATACTACTTATTCTCGTAGAAAGGATTAAGATAGATATTGCGCAAACTAGTGAAGGTCTTCATCGAAACACCGGTAGGATTTGGAAACAACGAATAAATTGATATGGTAACGGGGGAAGAGTAATCTTGAACGAACCACCATAAGAATTGGAAATGAATGAAGAAAAGAGAACGAATCACCGTAAGAATTAAAGAACGCGCGAAAATACTCGAGGGAATTTGATACATGAGAACGAATAGGTCACGAGCTAACTAGAGGATACTTGAATGATGCACAGGGAGAATATGGAGATGACCGAAGAGACATCAATTTAGAATAATTGGAGAACGAAGCTGAAAAACTTAGAACGAAGAAATCTTCTGAAATGATGGCCTTCGGAGAATCAAACTGAAAAGACTCATGAATTGCTTGGATGGGTGAAAAGAATTCTCGCAGTCGAAAACAATTATGAGAGGATGGCATAAGCTAGAACCATGAATCTTCAAGAGAACGGACCAAGATTTAGGAGAAATTCTTCTTCGGTCTTCAAATGTTGAGAATGACGATGAGAAACACCATCAAGAATTATTGAGGCACCCCGGAATGAAAATTAGAAATGTTGAACCAACGACGAAAAGAATTTGAAAGATATTGGAGAAAGAAATATGACTGATGATAATCATTCTTACGTCAAACTTTGCAAAGAATTTGAGAATAACTCCGGAAAAATTAGAAGAGTCAGGTAAGATCCTGGAAAAAGACCTGTGGGTTAGGCCCACTCAAAAGAAACACCGTTGGGAGGATTGCTTGAAAAGGAGATTGCACCGGTTGAATTAAATGGTTAGAATGAGGTAACAACCTCGAAATAGTTAGAATTGATGCGGAGTGGAAACACGAATCTTCAGAGATATCTTCAGCACTCCGGAACAATTGAATGGCGAGAACTGGATGGTTAAGAGGTACATCGGCATGAGAAAACATTTGAAACAAGGAAAGGATATGATCGACAAAGCTTGAATTTAATCCACCGAAGGAGAAAAAGAACGAAGAATGATAAACTTGAAGAACAACTTCATGAGAACCACCGGGTAAGCACATTGAAAGAAAAGAATGAAGAGACTTTGCATCAATAAAAAGGATACTTGATTAATAAATCTGAGTCATTGAAGAAAAAGGGTGGGAGGGCGGGAAAAACAAAGGCAGCTTGGGTCGGATGAAACGAACACCGTTGAGAAAAAAAACTTATAATTGAACTTGCGGATGGGAAGAATGATGGGATCATCTCGAAGAGAAACGTACCGGTTGAAAATAGAATTAAGATGGCAAACTCGATGATCAAGAAGGATTAGTATTCACATAGCAATATGAGAACACCGCTTAGGATAAGGTATGGATTCCACATTTGACTTCGAAGCAACTCGAATACCACAAAACAAAACAAAACAAAGGATTGGCTCAGGAAATAAGCCGGAACAAACATATGATAGAGATTTCGTCCGAAGTTTTCGTGGTGGGCCCACACGGGCTCGATCGTACAACACCATCATGTACAAGGCAGTGCACATGACATACGAAGCGTCCCCGAGTCGGCAAAGCCATGGACTCTTTAAGACACAACGAGACCATTGTAAAATCAACCGTATACAGGCGGACCACTAGACGTCGAACCCCAATCTCATATCATGCATCTGTCGGAAAGATATCCTAGGAGCTACTTGAATTCCCACTTATAAACTCCCGAAACTTTCTGGTTATGCAATCTGGTGTTGGGGATACAGGGGACACAAAATATATCACCCAAACTAACAATACCTAGATCCAGCTGTATCCATCCGTCAACACATAACCAAGAAATCTTCGGAAATCGTTTACCTCAACCTTCGAAAAGCATCCGTTATACGAGTTATGGCAATACTCCCGAACTCCCACCCCAGTACTGGGTGGCGTCGAGGTGATCTCACCAACAACTGCATAAAAGAGATTTCGATGTCGGCGAAACTCAGGTATTCCAGAACTGCACGATAAAATTGTGACGACAACACCTCGGAGCCAACTCCCCGGGACACTGCCACAACCCCTAAATGTCAGGAGGCACCAAGAACAATGTTCTCGTCACAAAACCATCGGAACAATTCCAAGATACCCGCGTGATCCTAAAAAAAATTTAGTGAAATTTGAGGAGAGAATAGTCAAAACTTCTACGTCAGAAGACCTCACCAGAGCGACGAAGGGACTGAGGAGTAAAAAGAATCCTACTCTCCGATATATATAATCCTAAGACTCAAAACATTTTTGATCTAGACTCAACAACGCCAGCGATTCGATCAAGCAGGGGGCTCCTAAGTCGGGGATGGCTCTGATTACCAACTTGTAACGCCCACGATGCGGCTATATCTCCCACGTGTCGAGGCACGACTTAGAGGCATAACCGCATTGTGGTTTTGTCGCAAGAAGGGTCATCTTCACACAATCCCATGTAATGAACAAGAATGGGATAAAGAGTTGGCTTACAATCACCACTTCACTCAATACATAAATAAATCATACATCATTCAGAGATACACACATAGGTCCGACTACGGAACCAAAAGAAAAGAAGACAACCCAACTGCCAGATCCCTGATCGTCCCAACTGGGCTCCACTACTGATCAATATGAAAAGAAACAACACAACGGACAAGATCTTCATCGAGCTCCCACTTGAGCTCAGTTACGTCACCTGCACTGGTCTCATCGGCACCTGCAACTGTTTTGGAAGTATCTGTGAGTCACGAGGACTCAGCAATCTCACACCCGCGAGATCAAGACTATTTAAGCTTATAGGAAGGATGGTGTAATGAGATGGA
The DNA here is from genome assembly GCF_018294505.1 of Triticum aestivum. Classification (NCBI taxonomy): domain Eukaryota; kingdom Viridiplantae; phylum Streptophyta; class Magnoliopsida; order Poales; family Poaceae; genus Triticum; species Triticum aestivum. Next base: position 470,834,914 of record NC_057799.1, on the reverse strand, counting down.
GTTGCAGCAGGCACCAAGCATGTATAGTGGCTAACATACGCAAATGAGAGCGAGAAGAGAAGCAAAGGAACGGTCGTGAAGCTAGCAATGATCAAGAAGTGATCCTGAACTCCTACTTACGTCAAACATAACCCAGAAACCGTGTTCACTTCCCGGACTCCACCGAGAAGAGACCATCACGGCTACACACGCGGTTGATGCGTTTTAATTAAGGTCAAGTGTCAAGTTCTCTACAACCGGATATTAACAAATTCCCATTTGCCACATAACCGCGGGCACGGCTTTCGAAAGATAATAACCTGCAGGGGTGTCCCAACTTAGCCCATCATAAGCTCTCACGGTCAACGAAGGATAAACCTTCTCCCGGAAAGACCCGATCAGTCTCGGAATCCCGGTTTACAAGACATTTCGACAATGGTAAAACAAGACCAGCAAAGCCGCCCGAATGTGCCGACAAATCCCGATAGGAGCTGCACATATCTCGTTCTCAGGGCACACCGGATTGTCCAAGCTTCCGGTAGGCCAGCCCAGAGTTGCCCCTGGTGGCCACCGGCGACTGACGGGTTGGACCAACACTCAAAGGAGCACTGGCCCGGGGGTTTAAAATAAAGATGACCCTTGAGTCTGCAGAACCCAAGGGAAAAAGGCTTAGGTAGGCAAATGGTAAAACCAAGGTTGGGCCTTGCTGGAGGAGTTTTATTCAAAGCGAACTGTCAAGGGGGTCCCATAAATCACCCAACCGCGTAAGGAATGCAAAATCAAGGAACATAACACCGGTATGACGGAAACTAGGGCGGCAAGAGTGGAACAAAACACCAGGCATAAGGCCGAGCCTTCCACCCTTTACCAAGTATATAGATGTATTAATAATATAAGAGATATTGTGATATCCCAACATAAACATAATCCAACATGGAGCAATCTTCAACTTCACCTGCATCTAGCAACGCTATAAGAGGGGCTGAGCCAAAGCGGTAACTTAGCCAAACAATGGTTTGCTAGGAAGGTGTCAAAGGTTAGAGGTTCATGGCAATTTGGGAGGCTTGAAGAGCAACTGAATAGGTAACGCGACATAGCAATAGAGCGAACAACTAGCAAGCAAAGATAGAAGTGATTTCAAGGGTATGGTCATCTTGCCTGAGATCCCGCAAGGAAGAAGAACGAGTCCATGAAGAAGACAAGCGGATGTAGTCGAACGAATCCTCACAACTTCGGAACGAAACCGAAGCTAACGAGAGAAGCAACCCGGAAAGAAACAAACAACATAGTAAACAACCACCACATACACATGGCATGATGCAAAAACAAATATGATGCATGTCCGGTTTAATGAGGCATGGCATGGCAAAGTGCAACAAACAACACTACAAATTAAGTGGAGCTCAATATGCAATGAGTTGCATATTGACGAAACACCACATCAATTATTTAGTTCTCTCTCGTTTATGGACCCAACAATATTAAATGTTTTTAACCATGGCAAGAGGTGAAGCATATGGAAACTATCTATGAAGGCAAGTTTAAATGAGGCCGGAAATAACAAACGACAATACCGGAAAATCCTCATGTCATTTAGCTATTTTAATGCAAACATCAATTGTAGACATTTTAAATGTTGTTATCATGATGCGGATGACAATGCAAGTTTTAATCAATTTTATAAAACGTGGACAAGAGCATGTTATGAAGCATTTGGTCACCATGGCGGAAGGAAGGGGTGCCACGGCAACGAATCCGAAAATGGTGCCACGGCAACATATCGGTTCCAGTAGCTCACGGAGATACCGGCACAAGGAGAATTGTGCGGATGTGTGAAACATGCAAGAGAATGGTGGGGTGCTCCCGGTTACCGGGTTCCCACGGAACGGCGGCATGGCAAATGAGGAACGAGCAAGGACCAATTGGACATGGTGCAAACACGGGCATCTCATACAACACATCACAAGCGCTCGTCCATGGGTCATCGTCTCGGGGTTATACCTTCGAAGTAAGCATTTACGGAGTGGGTCGGGTTCGACGGTAGTGGAAGTAGTTGTTCACGGGTCGCCGAGGGAAGTAATGGTACACGAAGGTAGTTGAACTTGACGGCGGTAGTGGTACACGTTTTCGTAGATATTCGAGTCAACGGTAGCGGTACTTGGTGAATCCCGAAACGGTCTTGGCGTCTTCGCGCGTAGGGGTACTTGGTGTTTCCGTAGACGGCGGTAGAGGTACTTGACGCGTTGTTGTGGTACTTGGCAAAATTCACAGAGAAGATGCTTGGCGGTCCGGGTACGGTCCTTGGCGATCTTGTCAATCTTGACGGTCCAATCAAAGCAACACGGGCCTCGGGTGACAGCGACGACGAACAAAACCCATGGAGAAGCAGGGGGTCCAGAGGCGTTTGAAAACGGACTTGGCGTTCCTGGAAGAAGACTGTGGCGGCTGGAACTTGCGGCTGGGTCGACGGAGCAAGCAGCAGCCACGGCGGCGCTGAGGATCTCGGGGCAGAGCCCAGGCCATGGCACTTGGGGCTCCTGTGGTGGCAACGACGACGGCAGCAGCGCTCCTGGTCGCAGTGGCCTTGGCGCAACGGAGGTGGAACACAGGAGGGGGCGGAGCAGAGCAGGCGCAAGGGCTCACCGGAACCAGGCAGAGCAGGCGGCGGAATGGGAGCTTCGGGCGGTGATCCATGGCGGTCTCCCGCCTCGTGGTCGCCGGCGGCGGCGCCGGTCCTCGAACGACAAGGCGAGGAGAAGGAGCACGAGGAGGCGGCTCCATGGACTTGGCGAGGCGGCGGGGAACCGAGTCGGTCCGGCCGGAGATGAGGCAGAGGAGCAGCGGGGCGAAGGAGAGGCCGCTGGAGTTGGCCGCTCCGGTGGGGTCGGAGGTGGAGTGGCAGGAGGCGCGGCGGCGCTGAGGGAGGACGAGAGGAGGAAGATGGCGGCGCGAGGGAGCAGCAAGGCAGCGCCATGGAGGTGCGAGCAGAAGGGAGCTCCTCTCCCTGGCTCTATGCGTGCGTGGGTGTGCGTGACGGCGCAGGGAGGGACGAGAGGGAGAGATGGGGATCGGGAGAGAGCGAGAGGAGGGATGGGCTCGGTCCCTGGCGGCTAGGGTTAGGCTTAGGTGGGCCTTGGGCCATTTCGGTGGAGGGGGAAAGGCCAGGAGGCCTAGCAGGCTGGATTAAAAGAAAAGAAGGGGAAAATCCTTCTCTATTTACAGAAAAGAGATAGAAGAAAATATCTCTTTGGAGGGCAAAATAAATACAAGTTGAGTTGAAAACTGGCACTGAGCTACTTTGACATATTTCAAAGTGCCACAACTGGAATTTAAGTATTTGGAGAAAGATCAAGACATAGAATATTTGAAAACGAGGGAGATTTCAAATGCAAGTTTGTTTCGAGGGCCTCCAATAAATGGAATATTTTGTTATAGCTCCCTTTTATTGGGAGGGTATGTTATAAAGAGAAATCACCATTGTGAATATCCCTCGATTTAAATGGACCGAAGATCCATACAGTTTTATTTAGATGAGTTTTAAAAATTAATGACATGATGGCATGATGACATGATGCAATGAAAAAAATATATAGAGCAAGCACAAAAGAAACACACAGCGATCACGAGAAAAAGGAAGTCATCTGAAGCGTCGGTCTCGGGGCATTACATATAGCTAGGAAGATTGTGAATGCCTCCCGCTCTAAAAGGGCGTGGTATCCGCTACTGAAAGAGGCCACTCGGAATGTGATTTCTTCGGACCTATAATTCTCCGGCGTGCCGAATACCACATCTAGTATGATTTTTCCCGCACATCGTGCCTCCCGACTAGGGATGATTCCTCTGAAGGTCGTGCTGCTTTGCTTAATGCGACTCTTGTCTATTTCCATTTTGTTAAGAGTCTCCTCGTAGATGAGGTTTAATCCGCTGCCACCGTCCATGAGCACTTTAGTAAGCCGGAAGCCGTACACAATTGGACTAAGGACCAAGGCCGCTGGTGCTCGGGCTGTTCGGAGTTGAGGTTCCTCACTGGCATTGAAGTTTATAGCCGTGTCATTCCCTGGATTCATTGCTGCGATGTGGCAGACTTCGGCAAGGCTACGGAGTGCTCGCTTACGCCTATTGTTTGAGGAGAAGGTCTCGAAGACTGTCAATACTGTATTGTTATTTTCCACGGGATGGTGCTCTGCGGTATTGTTGAGGAGGAGATCCTCACCGCTCTTCGCCACCTGCCGGAGTATCCAACATGCTCTAAGGCTGTGTGTTGGCATGGTATCCAGTGTGTTGTGAATTTTGCATGGCCCATTGAGCCATCCCTCCAATATAGTTCCACGCCCTGTAGTGGGCTTTGGTTTCTTTGTGATTGGATCGGGTGACTTACGAGAGTTTACCCTTTTAGTTCGGACGGGGGATCTAGTGAGAGCCGGGGGATCCCAGAATTTTGCTTGGGTTTTCCAGGTGCTTTCCATCGCACAGTACTTCCGTACTATGGCCTCCAAGTCAGCGAAGTGTGTTATGTCACGGCAACTTATGGCGTTGAGGATTCCCTTGTCCGTGCAATTTTTGCAAAAGAATGAAATCGCGTCATCCTCGTGACAGTCCTTGACCTTGTTCATTACAAGGAGGAATCTGGCCCAATAGTGATGTACTCTCTCTTGGGGCTCTTGTCTAATGTGGGAAAGATCACTTATGTCTGGGTGGGTGGGTAGATTTAGGTCCAAACCCTGACCCCATATGGAACCCAGGGGCGGAGGAGCTTCCGAGCTTGGAAGTTCGGGCTCCGGGATGTTGCCCAATAGTTCTGGCCCCATGCCTGATTCTAAGTTTGAAGCTTTGGCCATGTCCTCCCGTAGACAGGTATCCGGCTCGGAGAGCTCTGGAATCCGGACATAGTTCATCCTCAAAATAGAGGAAGAATCGCTACATTGCTCCTCCACCACCGCTATCTGATGGGTGACCGGCGGAGAGTTAATCTCCCTTTGGTCGGGTTTGAGCCCGATCCGATCATAGTCTGTAGCGACTCCCAGGGCGGCGATGCGATCCAAGAGCTCGTTCAAAGAAGAGAGCTCCATTGGGTCCATCTGCTCGGCGAATTTCGAGCCGACGTGGAGGCTGTTTTTGATGACCTGAGAAGTCATCGTCGGCGTGACGGCCGAACGGGCGGTCATGACGAAGCCGCCTAGTCGGAGAGTTTGGCCTGCAGCCAGGGCTCCCCCAGAGGTAATGTTGTCCTTGACGACAAGGCGAGCCATCAAGCCTTATCGTGACGGCACAGTGGAACTCTCAATGAAAGCAGCAATGTCGGTGTCAAAACCGGCGGATCTCGGGTAGGGGGTCCCGAACTGTGCGTCTAAGGCGGATGGTAATAGGAGGCGGGGGACACAATGTTTACCCAGGTTCGGGCCCTCTGAATGGAGGTAATACCCTACTTCCTGCTTGATTGATCTTGATGATATGAGTATTACAAGAGTTGATCTACCAGGAGATCGTAGAGGCTAAACCCTAGAAGCTAGCCTATGATTATAATTGTCGTCCTACGGACTAAACCCCCCGGTTTATATAGACACCGGAGGGGGCTAGGGTTACACAGAGTCGGTTACAAGGGAGGAGATCTACATATCCGTATTGCCAAGCTTGCCTTCCACGCAAAGGAGAGTCCCACCCGGACACGGTATGAAGTCTTCAATCTTGTATCTTCATAGTCCAACAGTCCAGCCAAAGTACATAGTCCGGATGTCCGAGGACCCCCTAATCTAGGACTCCCTCAGTAGCCAACTGTGAAAGAGCTCGGGTTTTAGCCAGATTTGCTTCAGTTCCTCTATTGGAGACGATGAAACCCAAGAGCTTTCCGGCGGGCATGCCGAAAACGCGTTTTTCTGGTTTGAGCTTGATGTCATATGTTCGGAGATTGTCGAACGTGAGCCTCAAGTCATCTATTTAGGATTCGACGTGTCTGGTTTTAATGACCACATCGTCTATGTATGCCTCCACTGTTTTGCCGATTTTTGTTTCTAGGCATGTCTGAATCATGCGTTGATAGGTTGCACCGGTGTTTTTGAGCCTGAAAGGCATGGTGTTAAAGCAGAACGCGCCGTATGGAGTGATAAGTGCCGTTGCGGCTTGATCGGACTCCGCCATCTTGATTGGATGGTATCCGGAGTATGCGTCGAGGAAACACAATGAGTCGTGTCCTGCGGTAGCGTCGATAATTTGATCGATGCGGGGGAGGGGGAAGGGATCCTTGGGGCAAGCCTTGTTAAGGTCCTTGAAATCGACACATAGGTGCCAGGATTTGTCCTTCTTTGGTACCATCACCAGGTTTGCTAGCCAGTCCGCAAGTTTTATCTCTCTAATGAGTCCGGCCTCGAGTAACTTGGCTAGCTCTTCTCCCATGGCTTGTCGCTTAGGCTCAGAGAAATGCCGGAGAGTCTGCTTGACCGGCTTGAACCCCTTTAGAATGTTAAGGCTGTGCTCGGCGAGCCTGCGTGGGATTCCTGACATGTCTGAAGGATGCCAGGCAAATATGTCCCAATTCTCGTGCAAGAACTCCCGCAGTGCGGCGTCTGTTGTGGGGTTTAGCTATGCCCCGATGGATGCTGTTTTTGTAAGGTTCGTTGGGTGGACCTGGAATTTGACTATTTCGTCTGCTGGTTTAAAAGAGGTGGACTTGGGTCTTTTGTGAGTGTCACGTCGTCCCTGTCCACTGTGGAGCGCAGCGCAGTTAGTTCTTCGGCCGCAAGGGCTTTGGATAATGCCTCGAGGGCTGGTGCGGCGTTTTTATTTTCGGTGCGGAGTGCTATGTCCGGATCACTAGCTAGAGTGATGATTCCATTGCGCCCAGGCATTTTGAGCTTCATGTACCCGTAATGGGGTATAGCTTGGAAGATCGTGAATGCCTCCCGCCCTAAAAGGGCGTGGTATCCGCTACTGAATGGGGCCACTTGGAATGTGATTTCTTCGGATCTATAATTCTCCGGCGTGCCGAATACCACATCTAGTGTGATTTTTCCCGCATAGTGTGCCTCCCGACTAGGGATGATTCTTCTGAAGGTCGTGCTGCTTTGCTCAATGCGGCTCTTGTCTATTTCCATTTTGCTAAGAGTTTCCTCGTAGATGAGGTTTAATCTGCTGCCACCGTCCATGAGCACTTTAGTAAGCCGGAAGCCGTCCACGATTGGACTATGGACCAAAGCGGCTGGTGCTCGGGCTGTTCGGAATTGAGGTTCATCACTGGCATTGAAGGTTATGGCCGTGTCGTTCCATGGATTTATTGCTGCAAAGTGGCAGACTTCGGCAAGGCTGCGGAGCGCTCGGTTGCGCCTATTATTTGAGGCGAAGGTCTCGAAGATTATCAATACTGTATTGTTATTTCCATGGGATGGTGCTCTGTGGTATTGTTGATGAGGAGAACCTCACCGCTCTTGGCCACCTACCGGAGTATCCAACATGCTCTAAGGCTGTGTGTTGGCATGGTATCCGGTGTACTGTGAATTTTGCATGGCCCATAGAGCCATCCCTCCAATATAGTTCCACGCCCTGTTATGGGCTTTGGTTTCTTTGTAATTGGATCGGGTGACTTACGAGAGTACACCCTTTTAGTTCGGACGAGAGGTCTAGTGAGAGCCGGGGGATCCCAGAATTTTGTTTGGGTTTTCCAGGCGCTTTCCATCGCACAGTACTTCTGTACTATGGCCGCTAAGTCGGCGAAGTTTGCTATGTCATGGCGACATATGGCGTTGAGGATTCCCTTGTCCATGCAATTTTTGCAAAAGAATGAAATTGCGTCTTCCTCGCGACAGTCCTTGACCTTGCTCATTACAAGGAGGAATCTGGCCCAATAGCGATGTACTGTCTCTTGGGGCTTTTGTTGAATGTGGGAAAGATCACTTATGTCTGGGCGGGTGGGTAGATTTAGGTCCAAACCCTGACCCGATCTGAGACCAAGGGGCGGAGCAGTTTCTGAGCTTGGCAGTTCGGACTCTGGGATGTTGCCCAATAGTTCTGGCCCAATGTCTGATTCTAGGTTCGGAGCTTGGGCCACGTCCTCCCATAGATGGGTATCTGGCTCGGAGAGCTCGGGAATCCGGACATTGTTCGTCCTCAAAATAGAGGAAGAATCGCTACATTGCTCCTCCACCACCGCTATCTGATGGGTGACCGGCGGAGAGTTAATCTCCCTTTGGTCGGGTTTAAGCCCGATCCGATCATAGTCCGTGGTGACTCCCAGGGCGGCGATGCGATCCAAGAGCTCGTTCAAGGAAGAGAGCTCCATTGGATCCATCTGCTCGGCGAATCCCGAGCCGACAGGGAGGTTGTTTTTGATGACCTGAGAAGTCATCGTCGACGTGACGGCCGAACGGGCGGTCATGACGAAGCCGCCTAGTCGGAGAGTTTGGCCTACAGCCAGGGCTCCCCCCGAGGTAATGTTGTCCTTGACAACAAGACGAGCCATCAAGCCTTATCGTGACGGCACAGTGGAACTCTCAATGAAAGCACCAATGTCGGTGTCAAAACCGGCGGATCTCGGGTAGGGGGTCCCGAACAGTGCGTCTAAGGCGGATGGTAACAGGAGGCGGGGGACACAATGTTTACCCAGGTTCGGGCCCTCTCGATGGAGGTAATACCCTACTTCCTGCTTGATTGATCTTGATGATATGAGTATTACAAGAGTTGATCTACCACGAGATCGTAGAGGCTAAACCCTAGAAGCTAGCCTATGATTATGATTGTTGTTGTCCTACAGACTAAACCCTCCGGTTTATATAGACACCGGAGGGGGCTAGGGTTACACAGAGTCGGTAACAAGGGAGGAGATCTACATATCGGAATTGCCAAGCTTGCCTTCCATGCAAAGGAGAGTCCTATCCGGACACGGGACGAAGTCTTCAATCTTGCATCTTCATAGTCCAACAGTCCGGCCAAAGTATATAGTCCGGCAGTCCGAGGACCCCCTAATCCAGGACTCCCTCACCCGGGCCATGTGATTCGGATCCAGCTTGGTATATCACGTTTTCACCATGGCCCAGGCCTCTCGCGCACCCTCTCGGCAGGCCGATATCTTCCATAGTCGGATACGGCGCCGCGCTCCCTTGAACAGCTCCACAAGCTCCTCCATACTTCCTGGAGGGGAGGCGGATGGTAATAAGGCCTTGACAATGCTCCGTATGGCCAGCCGAGCATGCTCATGCACTTGCGACAGTCTTGGCAGCAGATCACTTGATGATTCGGACACCTCCTCTTCAGGACGGCCCGTCAATATACCTGCAAACATAACTATATAGGTTCCATTTATCTCTGAACTATTTTAAAAATAGTTCAGACACATACTGAATATGCCGCCCCGCAGCTTCTTGTTCTCCTTCACGGAATCAGCTAGCTGGGCTCAAACATCTTTCAATTCTTCACCCAATGTAGTGTTGGAATCCTGTAGCTTGTTTTTCTCGTCTCTGACGCGGGTCAGCACACGCTCGCCTGCGGCGTGTTTCCTTTTCGCCTCCTTTTCTCCCTCTTGGGCGATCTTCAACTTCTCTTCAAGTTGATCAGGCGACCCTATTATGCAATCAGCAGCAGAATTAGCACAGTTGGTATACAATTATTGTTCCTCGATCGAGGGGAATGTTACCAGAAGACGACTTCTTGAAGTTTTCCAGTTCGGCGGTAGCAGCATTTAGCTGCGCCCGGCACTGCTCCAGCTCTTGGGCTAGAAAGCCATTCTTCTCTGTAAGGACCTGGTCGTACAACGATCCTTAAATCAGTTGTGCCAACTGCTTTCAGTCTCGGGGGCTACGGGCATATGGTTATCCTTTTTTGACAAAGAAAACTTACCTGCACATCTGTCAGATATTGCTTTGTGGCTCTTCTAAGCCCATCTCTAGAAGCTCGGATGTATGCGTCGCTCGAGCTAAAGGCATTAAATGCCTCTTCCGAGAACTTGGGGTCTCGCAAGACAGCCCTGCAGCGCCGATGGTTCATGGCGCTCTCTACCTCCGAGTTGGTGACGGACATATTTTCCGAACCCTCGGCCGAAGGGCAGTCCGGCGTTGTTCCTACATTGGCCCCAGTCTCCCCGATTGGATCTAAATCCCGGTTGTCAGGAGTACGACCGGCCAGGCCCCCGGACACAGTTCGGCGAACCTTCTTCCTGTCACCAAACAAACACACGAATCATAGTCGGATGTGGCTGCTGAAAAGCATATTTATCCGTACCTCCTCGATGAAGGCCTGGCTGTGTCTTCACCGGTCTTCCTCTTCGAAGGCTTGCCCGGCACAGGAGCCGATCTCTTCGGAATTGCTGAACGTCTCCCCTGTGGAGCGCGATATAGTGTGGTGGGTGAGGCAAAATAAGAGCACTCTTTTAGAGAGGGAGTTTCTTGATTATTTACGTGTGAAGCAGGAAGAAGGCCAGGGTAGTCGGCGGTGATGGCCACTTCTGTGCCGTCATAGCTTGTCTGGTAAAACACTCCCTCCGCGAGCACCACGAATATATCCGGATCCTCTTCAAACCCAGGATCTAGCTCCCGGTTGTGGTTCTCCGGCTGTGGGGCGGGACTACGAAGTCCTTCGGTGACCTTCCGCCAGCGCTGTCATAACAAACAGACTTGAAATTTATCAAAAGTGATCCGGAAATGGAATGAGTGGAGAAGAGGGGTTGAGGCTTACCCAACTGGGAGGATCATACATAGAATACCCATCTCTGCGCTTAATGCGAAGAAACTACTCTTCCTCCCCTTTAAACAGCTCAGCCAATATTTTGGCCAGAGCGGCGGGGGTATCCGGACCCTTCCGGCCATAGCGGGAGGCGTCATCCTCTCCATTATAGTGCCACATTGGCAGCCCTCTGTATTGTAGCGGCTAAACCCCTCGCACTATGGAAGTCGCCATTACCTTGATTATTGTGAGTCCGGACTTAGCAAGCGTCTTTATCTTGCTCATGAGCTGACGAACTTCTCCACTGTCATCCTCTTCACGGCTCTGGGGACGCCAACTATGGCGTTTCTTTAGCGGCACACTCGCGAATTTAGGAAGACCCTTTTGAACTGGGTCAGGAAGTGCGACGTCCTCAATGTAGAACCATTGGGAAGGCCATTCTTCAGATGCCTTCCTTGGTGTGCCGGACAGATATCCGGTGTCGGCGATACGCCACACTTCGGCTCCGCCCACTTCAAATATTGACCCCTCATGATTGCGCGGGACAAGACAGAACAATTTCCTCCACAGCTCAAAATGGGCTTCAATGCCCAGGAATAATTCGCATAAAGCGACATAACCCGCAATGTGCAGAATGGAGGCAGGGGTGAAGTTGTGCAGCTGGTGGCCATAGTATTCCAGAAGCCCTCGGAGGAACAGATGGATGGGAAATCCAACGCCTCTTAGCAGGTAGGGAATGAAACATACTCGCTCTCCCCCGGATGGATTGGGAAAGTCCTCTGCCCGAGTCTCACCGCTGAAGGAGTCTAGCCCCGCTCGAACAGGGACTAGATCTGCAGGGGGAAGAAATCCCTGCGTCTGCAACTTCGTCAATTGACTGTGGGACACTGAACACCTCTCTCACTCGCCTTTCTCTGGGCCGGAATGGGTGGAGGAGCTGGGGACGCTAGCCATGCTGGAATGGTTTCTCCTAATCAGTCTCCGGGGATTTTCTCTGCGTGGTGCCGAATGGATCTAGGATCCAATCTCTTTAATAGGCGCTCTTCCTTGCATGGACGGGGTGTTATCTGCAAAAATACCCTAACCTTCCACCTTCGCTCGACACGTGGAAGACGAAGTTATTTAACGCGCAGAAGCCGAGGGGAGCGACATTGGATCAATGGCCGAATACATTACTTGGAGATCATTAAAGGAGGAACCCGCCTTGCAATGTCGAAGACAATTTGTGTGCCGGACACCTCGCTATTGAAGACTGGTTCGGGGGTCCTGGACTAAGGGGTCCTCAGGCGTCCAGCCTGTTATCCATGGGCCAGACTTATGGGCTGTGAAGACGTGAAGGCCGAAGACTGTACCCGTGTCCGGATTGGACTCCCCTTGGCGTGAAAGGCAAGGTTGGCGACCGACTATGAAGATTCCTTCTTATGTAACCGACTCTATGTAAACCCTAGATCCCCCCGGTGTCTATATAAACCGGAGGGGTTAGTCCGGAAAGGATATACACAGTTCGGAAAGGATATACACAGTCCGGAAAGGATATACACAGTTCGGGACCCCCTACCCGAGATCCGCCGGTTTTGACACCGACAGTATGAGAGTGAGAGAGAGAGAGAGAGAGAGCTAGCAACGGAGAGAGAGAGGGAGAGGAAAAGAGGGGGGAGAGAGTTTGGAATTTCAAACTTTATATTCATCCACTCTATTCATACACATACACATTTTTGCTTTTGTCATCATATTTAGGATAAACACATTTGGAATTTCATTTGAATTGGACCGTATGATGGTATTTGCTTGTACTAGCTCAATGATCCATATTTGAATTGAATGGACAATCTAAGTTTTGAGTTGGAGACATTGATTTTCAAAACTTGCACTTTTATTTGCGTGCAAAACAAATAAATTCTCGGCCATGATATCATAGTCGGCCGTACAAGAGCAGAACACTTATAATTTCAGGCGCCAAAAGCTTTCAAACTTGCTGCTCACATAGAAATATCTCGCACCCGAAAGTTTAGCCCTGCGATATTCCTGTTTTACCCCTGCCACATGAACAGAAAAGGGCTGCTTTGGTAACTCCATTGTTTTCCCCTTTTTGCCCCCAACATTCTTCCCCAGAGCCCCGCCCCTTCCCCTCCCGGACCCCCAACCACGGCAAGCCGCCGAATCTAGTCCTTCGCCGCAGCGGTGGACCTCACACCCCGCTGGATCTACCATCCACACCTTGGAACCCCCAACTGCCAATTCACCACTTCAGCGGAGCCGCTTCACCGACTGGCTTGGCCACCGCTCTAGATCTCCTTGACCGCCATCATGGTCTACTACACCGGATCTGCTTAACCGGGGCCCTCGTCAACCACAGTGTAGGCCCTTCACTGACTCCCTCGTCCGCCCCATCGTTGGCCCTTCATACAAGCCCTCGTCTGCCATAACAGATCCGCCTCATCGAAAGCACTGTACACCACGCCCGCCGGAGCCTTGGTCCACTGCACCGGACCCGCTCCACGGACGCCATATTCAACTCCACCGGCCCTGCTTTACTAACGCCGCAGCCTCATCAGGTTATTTCGATTTGTACTCCTTTGCTTTTTCTCTTCTTTATCGTGCAACTGTTCACTTACCACAGATGAGCTTTCTTGTATGTCGACAGGCGCCGCAACCGAAGCACCGGAGCCGCTTTAGCGACGGTGACAGCCGGCCCAAACTCAACCGCAACACGAGCACCATCGACGATCCTTAGCTATCAAGTATGACAACGATACCCATACGCCGTCGAGAATCAGGTACTATTATCCAACGGCCGGCGCCTACGTTCACTTTCTTAGCATAAGCCCCACCTTTGAATTTCTTCAGGGCATCATTCAATTTTTCATGAGACGCGTTATTCTGCTTGCACCTGTAGGGCCATACTTCTGGCAGTGAACATGTTACATGTGCTAAATTACATACCAGTGCATATATAGTTAATATGCTTTAGTTTTGTCCTAAGTATTACTGTACTTCCTAGATATCACTGACTACTATTTTACTTCTTGCATGCTATATTTATGATAATGGTGTTGTTCTGATGCCACCTGTTGGTTCCATCAGACTGCTTCATGTTCTCTATGCTTAATTACACATCAGCAAACTAGCATGTGGTTTCGCTGCTTTTTGTTCGTTTTACCCTACATTTTCTGATGCTAGCTATTACATCAGTGCTCCGAGCGTCTGTTCATTACTTTTTTGTGTGTTCTTGATCTTCCCAAGTTGCATGACTAGTTTGATGCTTCTATTAATTATGGAGCTGCCAACCCCATCAAGCAAAACATTTGTTGTTTTGGGGCTGGCACCTCGAACAAGCATAAAAATAGAGTGAAGGAGATATATTGTCGTGTAAGCACACACCCTTCTTTCATTAGTTTAGATGAACCATTGATGATCAATTCGAACTAGTGCATGCGATTAAAATTAATTTTACCTAAATAGAGGGTGCAGAATAAACTACAACAACTAGATTTGCAACCACGGGATGCTGACGATATCTTCAAAGAACATTGCAACATCAGCGAGGCTTCACAGCAACATATGGTAAGCCAATGTGTTTTAGTACATGTGAAATGTAATGCGTGTGGGCTGCTTTCTTGGCTTGTGCCCTCAACCTGTAATCCTACAGAATTACAAATAGTTCAGTTGTCTGCTTTGCTGTATTGCTTGATTCGAATGCTTGTTTATTACTTGTTACGCTATACCTGAGTTGGCCAATATGTCAGTAGTGCCTGCTGTACTATCATAAAGAAATGCATGCCTAGTTCATTTGAGTCCTTAACTTTTCCTCTGAACTTCATCACAAGACTGTCTTCGTAGTTTATATGAGGTCACACTGTTAAGTGCTTTCTCAGATTATTTGAACTGCTTAGATGCCTTAGCAACTTAAATATAGCGGTGGTACACTCCCTTTCAACTAGGGATGTCAACTGGGTCCCGTTTAATCCCGATTAAAGTCCACTAGTGGTATGATAGTTCAAAAGAGTTTTTGTTTTTTGAGGAAAATGAACTAGGGAGCTAGCAAAAACTAACTAGATGGGACTGGCGGATGTCGTTTATTTGCCACTTACATCCCTAGTTTCATCTTACCATTTTAATTTCTTTTCGGATGATGCTGCTTCGAACCATTTAAATATAGCTTGCCATGCTCGGCAATAATTCGTATGTCATTTACCATGTAAGCTTACTGCCTGGATCATGCGATAACTATCTCTTACTTATGTCCAGCGGAAACCTTTCAGGATGCCGTTCACACTAGGACACAATGTACAACCCCAGAATCGATTTGTGGAAGCAGTGCGCCATCCATGTTACCAGATGGTAGCAGTTCAGAGGCAACACCAGCGGAGAGCAGTCTGAGCACAGATATTATAGTTCTTGAGGCTCTACTAGAGGCAGAAAGAGATGGTGTGGCTGCCATGAATGAGGTAATCTTGATCTTGAGGCTGGAAATTATGCAATTAGCTGCACACATTATGCAAGCAACGCAAGAATTGGAGGAAGTAAGAATGCTGCATTTGAAGACGGAGGAGGTTCTGCTATTTCTGCTATCTGAAGCCCAGGGTAATCCCAGTTCTTCTTTAGATACCAGTTGAAATTGTCAATAGATTATTGTACTTGCATGTTGTGTCATGTCTCTAAATGGATTATGTTGTAAGACCCCCTATGTTGTC
Organism: Triticum aestivum; assembly: GCF_018294505.1. Classification (NCBI taxonomy): domain Eukaryota; kingdom Viridiplantae; phylum Streptophyta; class Magnoliopsida; order Poales; family Poaceae; genus Triticum; species Triticum aestivum. The sequence continues at coordinate 470,819,597 of NC_057799.1, read as the reverse complement.
CATGTGTTGTAATGATCCGAATTTTTTAGGCGAGGTAATCCTCAGTACTTGTATGATTGACATAAGGTGAAATGTTTTTCATGTGAGCATATTGTATTGGATGAACTAATTATTTGACTCAAAGTGTATCCAACCTACTGAATTCGAAGATCACGACATTTCTAAATCATATTCATATATGAAGGTGGAATAAATCTTTGTTGTGGTTTTGAAGAAATAAATAACAAAACATAGAATTATTGGTGGATATTCGTAATCGAATACAAATTAGATTTTAATTTAGTTGCCAGGGCCCAGGGCAAACGTGAATGCTAATTCTCCCACGTTTTGAACGAAGCAGCTAAACACCCACTATCATTTGTGGGCTGCCCGAAGCAAGTGTTTGCGAGATGGAAATTACTGTCTACCCGTGAACCTTTGACATCCTTATCGACCGGATTTACACTGCTGTCGACAGGGGTAGACTAGTAACTTCAATCAGACGTGACACGACCGCCTCTGAGCCCATTCAGACACGGTGGGCGCCATACGTGGGCGGCAAAACACATTTGATTCAAGCTCGTCCGAGAGACACGTGTCTCTCCCTCCATTTCCCCATTCATACATGGTGGGCGGCAAAACAAACTCTCCTCACCCGAAATTGATATAGGCAAATATTTTAAATAGGGGCAGATGTATAACTTCCCTCAGACCTGACACAACCGCCCTACCTGTCAGCCCCGTTCATGCACCGTGGGCGCCAACCGTGGGTGGCAAAACACCCTCTCCTTGCCCGAAATCGCTACCGGCAAATACTTGGGAGATGCAAGATTACCGTCCTATCCCCAACCGACGTGATGTCCGAAATTTTAAACGGGGGATTTCGTAACTTACCCACATTTTAGACAAGCGCGTCCCAAAGTTAGAGACCCCCCTCCCCCCATTTCCCCATTCATACACCGTCGGCGCCACAACAACCTCCCCACTGCGGCCAGCCTCCTCCATCCGCCACCCCATCCTCCACTTGCCGGAGCCGCTACCCCGTCGTCCACATCAAGAGATGGACGTCTCTGATCCACGGCGCCGGACCAGGATCCTTTCAATGCGTCCTCTCACTTCATCGGTGCCGTCGTCCACCTTGTCATTGCCGCTCCTATGACTGTCTCGTCCACGGCAACAGGATTTATCCCCTGACCCGGCCGTCTGCCGTCTAAAGTCTTCTTCCCCACCGCCGACAGCCATCGCACCTGCAGCACCCTCAACATATCAGTAGGGGCCTACACGGCATCGCAAGAGAGGTGTTACTCTTTCGTATGCTTAAGTAATTGATCTCACCCGAAAAATAGATCATAAATTGTTTACTATACTTTTCTTGTCCGTACCAAATCGTAGTGGCTAGTTGAAAGCAAACATTGGCACGGTCACTATACTAGTAAAGCTTATGGTTTCCCCCCTTTATATTCACTACCATCATCGTAGGTGCTTCATGTCGTGCTAGCACTGCTCCTCAAGACCTCAACTCATCAAGCAAAACAACATGCCACTCAAAATTCCAAAGCTTAGTTGTTGAAATACGAATTTGATATGATGCTCATATTACTAAAACAAAGAACGTTTAATTGGTCACCTAATGTTCCTATATTCGTTTCGAAAAGCATGTGCGCCACCCATTGGTCCAACTAGTTCCACTTTCCCGATTTTACTCTTGATGCTTAGGGTTTTCCTCTTTTATCTACTCTACTATGATCTGCGTAGGTGCTTTCTGTCGTACTAGCATTATTCCACCCTTCAAGCTAAACAACAGAACACTCAAAATTCCAAAGCTTAGTTGTTCAAATATGATTATGATATGATACTGATATTAGTAAATAGACACATTTAATTGGTTAGCTAAAGGTGCCACTTGAGTTTCCAAATGCATGTCGCGACATATAGAGAGACAACATAATTGCATTTCTTTGTCACTTGTTGACTGTACTTTCTTGTCCATACCAAATCTTAGTTGTTATTTCAAAGCAAACATCGGTTGCTAACTACCCTTTGCGTGGTTTGCAGCTGCAGATCTGCCATCCCACTGCCACGGTCAACACTATACTCATCATGCTTACGGTTCCCCATTTTATGATGACCATGATCAACCTATGTGGTTCGTGTCGTAATAGCACTTCTCAACCCATCGAGCTAAACAAGCTTAGTTGTACAAATTCAAATATGATATTATGCTGATATTAGTAAAACTGAGAGATGTTTAATTGGTCAGCTAAATGCTCCTACTTTAGTTTCGAAATGCATGTGAGCCACATATGGAGAGACCGGAAGGAATACTATTTCTCTGTGCGCTCTGGTTCACCATGGGTGGGCAACCGACATTGTATAGAAAGACTTGTAATATCTTCAATCTGCTTGCTCTTCTTTAAGATGATCCTCTTCTCTTCTTTAATAAGTATGTTCCTTGTTGGGAAGAGTAGCAGAGACATTTGTGGTCGACTGGTCAGGTCGAGTTGTTCTCCCTTAGTATATTTTGAATCTGTCAGGTCAGCTCGACTTGTTCTTCTTTACTATATGTTGAAGCTGTCATCTGCGAAGTATCATCTCTTCTGGAGCTCTCATATTTTGAGTAGTAGGCCACATTATATTAATGCACACACCAAATTACAGCATGCATGGTGATACGTCTCCAACGTACCTATAATTTATGAAGTATTCATGCTATTATATTATCTGTTTTGGATGTTTATGGGCTTTACTAAACACTTTTATATTATTTTTGGGACTAAGCTATTAACCGGAGGCCCAGCCCAAACTGTTGTTTTCTTGCCGATTTCAGTTTTTAGAAGAAAAGGAATATCAAACAGAGTCCAAACGGAATGAAACCTTCTGGAGAGTTATTTTTGGAATGGAAGCAATCCAGGAGACTTGGAGTAGACGTCAGGGAAGCTTCGAGGAAGCCACGAGGCAGGGAGGCACGCCCTACCCCCCTGGGCGCGCCCCCACCCTCATGGGCCCCTCGTGGCTCCCCTGGCCGACTTCTTCCGCCTATATATATCCATAAACCCTAAAAACATCGGGGGAACACAATAGATCGGGAGTTCCGCCGCCGCAAGCCTCTACAGCCATCGAAAACCAATCTAGACCCGTTTCGGCACCCTGCCGGAGGGGGGAATCCTCTCCAGTGGCCATCTTCATCATCCCGGCGCTCTCCATGATGAGGAGGGAGTAGTTTACCCTCGGGGCTGAGGGTATGTACCAGTAGCTATGTGTTTGATCTCTCTCTCTCTCTCTCTCTCTCTCGTGTTCTTGATTTGGCACGATCTTGATGTATCGCGAGCTTTGCTATTATAGTTGGATCTTATGATGTTTCTCCCCCTCTACTCTCTTGTAATGGATTGAGTTTTCCCTTTGAAGTTATCTTATCGGATTGAGTCTTTAAGGATTTGAGAACACTTGATGTATGTCTTGCATGTGCTTATCTGTGGTGACAATGGGATATTCACGTGATCTACTTGATGTATGTTTTGGTGATCAACTTGCGGGTTCTGTAACATTGTGAACTTATGCATAGGGGTTGGCACACGTTTTCATCTTGACTCTCCGATAGAAACTTTCGGGCACTCTTTGAAGTTCTTTGTGTTGGTTGAATAGATGAATCTGAGATTGTGTGATGCATATCGTATAATCATACCCACGGATACTTGAGGTGACATTGGAGTATCTAGGTGACATTAGGGTATTGGTTGATTTGTGTCTTAATGTGTTATTCTAGTACGAACTCTATGATAGATCGAACGGAAATAATAGCTTCATGTTATTTTACTACAGACTCTTAAATAGATCGATCAGAAAGGATAACTTTGAGGTGGTTTCGTACCCTACAATAATCTCTTCGTTTGTTTTCCGCTATTAGTGACTTTGGAGTGACTCTTTGTTGCATGTTGAGGGATAGTTATATGATCCAATTATGTTATTATTGTTGAGAGACTTGCACTAGTGAAAGTATGAACCTTAGACCTTGTTTCCTAGCATTGCAATACCGTTTACGCTCACTTTTATCATTAGTTACCTTGCTGTTTTTATATTTTCAGATTACAAAAACCTATATCCACCATCCGTATTGCACTTGTATCACCATCTCTTCGCCGAACTAGTGCACCTATACAATTTACCATTGTATTGGGTGTATTGGTGACACAAGAGACTCTTTGTTATTTGGTTGCAGGGTTGTTTGAGAGAGACCATCTTCATCCTATGCCTCCCAAGGATTGATAAACCTTTAGTCATCCACTTGAGGGAAATTTGTTACTGTCCTACAAACCTCTGCACTTGGAAGCCCAACAACGTCTACAAGAAGAAGGTTGTGTAGTAGACATCAAGCTCTTTTTTCTGGCGCCGTTGCCGGGGAGGTTAGCGCTTGAAGTTATATCTTTAGATCTTCCAATCGAATCTTTTAGTTTCTTGCTTTATCACTAGTTTAGTCTATAAAACAAAACTACAAAAAAATGGAATTGAGGGTGCCTCATATGCTTCATCTTTTTAATATCTTTCGTGAAAATAAGGATTCCGATAATTGTGCTCAATTGCTAGAGGAAGAATGCATTAGAATGTTTGGCACTAAATCTTTGTATGATGATCATGATTGCAATGTTGTTAGTATGAATTCCTTGAATACCCATGATGCTAATGATATGCAAAGCCACAAGCTTGGGGATGCTATGTTTGATGAAGATGATATGTTTAGTTCCCCAAGTTTTGATGAGAAAATTTATTATGATGAAAGCATGCCTCCTATCTATGCTGATTATTGTGATGACACGTATGCTATAAAGAATAATGATAACCATGAAACTTGTCATCTTGATCTTAATTTTCAATCACATGATAGTTATTTTTTTGAGTTTGCTCCCACTACTATTGATGAGAATAAATTTGCTTACGTGGAGAGTAGGAAAATTTCTATGCAAGTAGATCATGAAAAGAATGCTTTATGTGCTGGTTATATGATTGAAGTCATTCATGATGCTACTGAAAATTATTATGAGGGAGGAATATATGCTTGTAGGAATTGCAATAATAACAAGTTTCCTCTCTATGTGCTTAAAATCTTGAAGTTATGCTTGTTTTGCCTTCCTATGCTAGTTGATTATTGTTCCCATAAGTTGTTTGCTCACAAAATCCCTATGCATAGGAAGTGAGTTAGACTTAAATGTGCTAGTCATATTCTTCATGATGCTCTCTTTATGTTTCAATTCTTATATTTTATGTGAGCATCATTGAAATCATCATGCCTAGCAGGGGGGTTAAACGTTAGCGCTTGTTGGGATGCAACCCAATTTTATTTTTGTTTCTTGCTTTTTGGTTCTGTTTAGTAATAAATAATTCATCTATACTCTGTTTAGATGTGGTTTTATGTTTTAATTAGTGTTTGTTCCAAGTAAAACCTATAGGATCTTCTTGGATGATAGTTATTTGATCTTGCTGAAAAAGACAGAAACTTTCTGCTCACGAAAACAATTGTTAAAAAACACCAGAAAGTGATAAAATACTGATTCCAATTGCAGTAAATCAATAATCAAATTATCTAGGTCTTCCTATTTTGGCAGATTTTTCTGAGCTCCAGAAGTTTGCGTTTGATACAGATTACTACAGACTGTTCTGTTTTTGACAGATTCTGTTTTCTATGTGTTGTTTGCTTATTTTGATGAATCTATAATAGTATCGGAGGGTACGAACCATAGATAAGTTGGAATACAGTAGATATTACACCAATATGAATTTAGAATGAGTTCACAACAGTACCTAAGTGGTGATTTATTTTCTTATACAAACGGAGCTTACGAGTTTTCTGTTGAGTTTTGTGTTGTGAAGTTTTCAAGTTTTGGGTAAAGATTCGATGGACTATGGAATAAGGAGTGGCAAGAGCCTAAGATTGGGGATGCCCAAGGCACCCCAAGGTAATATTCAAGGACAACCAAGAGCCTAAGCTTGGGGATGCCCCGAATGGCATCCCCTCCTTCGTCTTCGTTCATCGGTAACTTTACTTGGAGCTATATTTTTATTCACCACATGATATGTGTTTTGCTTGGAGCGTCATTTTATTTTGTTAGTATTTGCTTGATGTTATTTAGAATAATGTTTTGCATCTCTATTTTCAATAAAAAATGTCAAGGATAGCCTTTACCATGCTTATTTTGCAAGTATACATGTTGCTGTTTTGAAACAGAAAGTTTACCGCTGTTGCAAAAATTCCCTAGAAAAGTCAGAATGTGATAAAATATTGAAACTTTTTGCATAATAAGCTCTGATAAATTTTCTACAGTATGGTATAATTTCATAATGTTTGGAGTTAGGGAAGTATGATGAATCTTGCATTCTTTACAGACTGTACTGTTTTGGCAGATTGCTGTTATGTTTGCATTGTTTGCATATGTTTGCTTGTTTAATGATTCTATTTGAGGTTAGGAGTATTAAATATGTAGAGGCGTTTAGTATGCAATGTCGAATAATAATTTTTGTGATTTGCTACAGTAGAGAATGATAAGGTTTTTGCATTGGTTTATACTAACTTATCTCACGAGTTCTTGTTGAGTTTGGTGTGGATGAAGCTTTCGAGATTTAGGAAACCGTGATATGAGAGGAATTAAGGAGACACAAAAGCTCAATCTTGGGGATGCCCAAGGCACCCCAAGATAATATTTCAAGAAGTCTCAAGCATCTAAGCTTGGGGATGCCCCGGTAGGCATCCCACCTTTCTTCTTCAACAATTATCGGTTAGTATCGGTTGAGCCTAAGTTTTTGCTTCTTCACGTGATGAGTGCTATCCTTGAAATGTCGTTTTATTTTGTTTTGCTTGCTGTTTGAATAATATCCTAAGATCTGAAATTCTTAAATGAGAGAGAGTCTTCACACAGCTACATAATTATTTAACTACTCATTGATCTTCACTTATATGTTTTTGGAGTAGTTTGTCGTTTACTCGTGTGCTTCACTTATATCCTATGAGTAAATAGTTGAATGATTGAATATCATAAATCTGAAATTATATATGTTTCATATGCCTGTTCCCATGGGGAGTAATGCCTTCACATATAAGAAGTAGATGTGGTAATTTTTTTGAAGGTTAGCAAACATTGTATTGGTCACTTGAACAATTCATGAAAGAATATTGAAGGAAGAGAGATTTCACATATAAATATACTATCTTGGACATCTTCTATGATTGTGAGCCCCATTAGTTATGTTCAAACCTGAGCAAATTAGTTGAAGTTGGACAAGGAAGACAACATAATGAGTTATGCTTGGGTATATTTGTATAGAAGTTATATAGTTATGGATCCTCTAACATGTGGTGCTTGCTATTTAGAATCCTTTTCTAGCCAAAATATCTGTACTAAGCAGGAATACTGCTTGTGCATCCAAATTCCTTGAACCAAGTTTCATCCATGAGTGTCCACCATATCTACCTATATGCGGTATTTACCTGCCGTGCCAAGTAAATTTGCATGTGCCAAACTCTAAACCTTCAAATAATAATCTGTTTTGTATGCCCGAATCACTCATGTAGCGACTAGGGGCTGTCAATATCTTCCATGCTAGGTGGGTTATTCTCACAATGAGTGGACTCCGCTCATCATTCACGAGAAAATGGCTGGTAACTGGGATGCCCAGTCCTATGATCAAAAGATCAAAAACAAATTCGCAAATAATTTAAACAAACGCCCCCAGGATTGTTGAAAGTTGGACGGCACCCGTTGTTTCGGACAAGCCGTGTAGTGTGATTGTTGGTGGAGAGGGAGTTAAATCTTTACCTTTCTGTTTGGGAACCGCCTATAATGTATCTAGTATGGAAGATATTGGGGACCCTTGGTCATTATGTTGACAATGAAAGCATACCTCTCAAAGTTATTTTCATCTCTGTTTTTGCTTCGAGCTCTGGCACCTCTGCAAATCCCTGCTTCCCTCTACGAAGGGCCTATCTTTTACTTTTATGCAAGAGTCAGTAGTATTCCTTCTCATTCCAACCTACTCTTTAGTTGGCAAGCATCATGTGATGGAAAGATCAAAGCATATATGGCCATTCAAATATATTTGATCATGAATTATTATTGTTGACATTAACCTTGAGGTAAAAGGTTGGGAGGCGAAACATTAAGCCTCTATCTTTCTCTGTGTTCGATGGATGCTATTTGTTCTAAAAATATGCTTTGAGTGGTAGCAATCATGGAAGAATATATGATAGTTGAGTATGTGGGATTTGTGTAACGCCCACGATGCGGCTATATCTCCCACGTGTCGAGGCACGACTTAGAGGCATAACCGCATAGTGGTTTTGTCGCAAGAAGGGTCATCTTCACACAATCCCATGTAATGAACAAGAATGGGATAAAGAGTTGGCTTACAATCGCCACTTCACACAATACATAAATATCATCATACATCATCCAAAATACAAACATATAGACCGACTACGGTCAAAATCCAGATGAAAATAAGATAACCCCAAATGCTAGATCCCCGATCGTCCCAACTGGGCTCCACTACTGATCATCAGGAAAAGACACATAGTAACGACCACGTTCCTCGTCGAACTCCCACTTGAGATCGACGCCATCATCTGCACTGGCATCGTCGGCACCTGCAACTGTTTTGGTAGAATCTGTGAGTCACGGGGACTCAGCAATCTCACACCCGCGAGATCAAGACTATTTAAGCTTGTAGGACAAGGAGGTGCAAAGAGGTGGAGCTGCAGCGGCAAGAGCATATATGGTGGCTAACTTGCGCAAATGAGAGCGAGAAGAGAAGCAATGGAACGGACGTCATCTAGCAATGACCAAGAAGAGGTCCTGAACACCTACTTACGTCATACATAACACAGACCGTGTTCACTTCCCGGACTCCGCCGAGAAGAGACCATCACGGCTACACACGCAGTTGATGTATTTTAATTGGGTCAAGTGGCAAGTTATCTACAACCGGACATTAACAAATTCCCATCTGCCACATAACCGCGGGCACGGCTTTCGAAAGATAATACCCTGCAGGGGTGTCCCAACTTAGCCCATCATAAGCTCTCACGGTCAACGAAGGATAAACCTTCTCCCGGAAAGACCCGATCAGTCTCGGAATCCCGGTTTACAAGACATCTCGACAATGGTAAAACAAGACCAGCAAAGCCGCCCGAATGTGCCGACAAATCCCGATAGGAGCTGCACATATCTCGTTCTCAGGGCACACCGGATAAGTCAAGCTATGAGTAAAACCAGACCTCGAGTTTCCCCGAGGTGGCCCCGCGGGCTGCTCGGTTTGGACCAACACTCGAAGGAGCACTGGCCCGGGGGGGTTAAAATAAGATGACCCTCGGGCTCGCGAAAACCCGGGGGAAAAGGCTTAGGCGGCAAATAGTAAAACCAAAGTTGGGCCTTGCTGGAGGAGTTTTATTCAAGGCGAACTGTCAAGGGGGTCCCATAAATCACCCAACCGTGTAAGGAACGCAAACTCAAGGAACATAATCCCGGTATAACAGTAACTAGGGCGGCAAGAGTGGAACAAAACACCAGGCATAAGGCCGAGCCTTCCACCCTTTACCAAAAAATATAGATGCATTAATTAAATAAGAGATATTGTGATATCCCAACATATCCATGTTCTGACATGGAACAAACTTCAACTTCACCTGCAACTAGCAACGCTATAAGAGGGGCTGAGCAAAAGCGGTACTCTTAGCCAAACAATGGTTTGTTAGGAGAGGATGGTGAGAGGCTGACATGGCTGAAATAGGAGACATGATATAGCAAGTGATAGGTAGCGAGCATGGCAATAGAGCGAACAACTAGCATAGCAAAGATAGAAGTGATTTCGAGGGGTGGTCATCTTGCCTGCAAGGTTCTCAGAGTTGTCGAAAGCTTGATCCTCGTAAGCATACTCGACAGGTTCCTCGTTCACGAACTCATCTCCCGGCTCTACCCAAGACAAGAACACAAACAAACGGACCCACAATCAACAACGAGAAATGCACAAGCAACATGATGCAAAACATGTATGATATGCAAGATATGATATGCGATGCATATGCGTGCTCCGGAAGGAAAATGATGAACATGGCAGTAACTTGGAAAACCAAGCATGCCACTAGAAAGGTGAGATGATTTCGGTCGAAATCGATATAAAGATCACCGGAATTGGATGCACGGTTTGCAAATGGCAAGCAAAACAAGAATGACACTAATCTGCGATTAACAGCAAGATAACACTTAAAATACAACACGTAACAATTCTACAGCACCCCAACATAGTAAAAAAGCACATGGCAGCAATCTAGAGGAGATGCTTGACAAAAGATGAACACTGAGCTACGGCTAGTCCACAACATATCAAGCTCAAACAAGTATGGAAAAAGTACAAAATATTACAGGTTCAGACTTAGTGAAAAACTGGACATGGCAGAAAACGGCATCAGGTAGCAATGTTCAGAGAACGAAATCAACATGCTACAGGAAATTAACATAGCGAAACAAGGCATGGTAGTGTTCTACTAAATGCACACGACAAAAGTCCCTTACTGACCATAAGCCAAAAAGGGCCAGAAGATATGATGGCAAGCATGTAAACATAGCAAGTTTCGTTATCAGGTTTCAGACTTGGCAGAAAACAGAGCATGGCAGAAATATTAATATGTAGGCCTCTTTGTGAGCTTCATGCTCTCACTACAGAGAAATGCATGACAAACCAAGCATACCTACAGCAAGATGGCATGTTTATGAAGCTAACCATGGCAAGAACAATTGCATAGCATGTATGGATCAACTACAATAAGCTTGGCAAAAATGCATGTCATGTTAAGAATCTGCCAGAAATATTTTATAGCAAAAGTAGATCAAGATTGAGTCATGCTATGGCACTCTATAATTGCAAAAAGTTGTAGGAATGGATCAATTACAACTATATCTACAAAACATACTTACTGAACATCTCCAAAATATGCATTGATATCTCTGTAGCATCAAGTTTACATGGCAACAAAATTACAGCAGACGAGGACTTAGAGAAATCAAATCACCAAGTCCCGGAAATCAGAAATATTACGGGGCCTACTTTGCATGCTTGTGCTAGTCACCAAAGAGATCACAAAAATACATGGACTATACCACTGGAAAGATGACATGGCATACTTCAAAAAACATGTAGAGCTCATGCTCAAAAGATACACAGATTAAATGATACAAAAATGACAAATCTCCAAGTTCTGATAAAACCAGAGATTAACAGCAAATAGCCCTCTTCCAACAAAGATTTGGGCATCAAGATGACCTCTAATGAACAAGGTGCAATTGAACAAAATGAAGAGCATCATGAGGCGAACAATTTGACATATTATACGCATGAATCGGAGCTACATGCACGGAGTTATGGCATCGGGAATAGAGCAAGATGCTGAAGATTTTACCAGACTTGGAAAATAAAAAAGGGCTCGAGGTCAACGGGAACAGTACCACTCCCGATCGGATCTGGCTCGTCGGCCACAGGAGCTCGCCGGCTCGGGCTGCCGGAGGAGGAGAAGGGACCGGCGGGGCGACGGCCG
>NC_057799.1:470750526-470807763 GCF_018294505.1 Triticum aestivum | reverse complement strand
AGAGAGGGTGACGTCTGCGATTCCGTTTTTCGGGATGCCCACATATCATATAAACAGGTAGAGGGAGCTAGGAGACTCCAAATGAGGTGCTGTTTTCGCCCACACGATCGCGATCGAACGACCTAGAGCATGGAAGAGAGTTTGGTGGGTTTTGGGCTGGTTTTGGAGGGGGGTTTTGCTGGACACTCAAATGGACTTTGCGGATGCCCGGTTAACCGTTGGAGTACCAAACGACCTCCGAATGGAACGAAACTTGACCGGTAGTCTCCGGATGGTATATTAAGACCGCTTGACAAGCTTCGGTCCATTCCGAGAAAGTTTGACACACGCACATGAAAGAAAACAAGAGGGGTGCACCGGAGGAGATAGGAGCGCCGGATTGGAAAACGGACAACGGGGAAAATGCTCGGATGCATAAGACGAACACGTATGCGAATGCAATGCACATGATGACATGATATGAAAATGCATGACATGACAAAATACAAAACGAAAGACAAAACCCGACAACGGAGGGAAAAACATATCACATAGCCGGAAATGGCAAGAGTCGGAGTTACAAATATGGCAAGTTACATGCGGGGTGTTACAATTTGCTAGATCAAAGCTCTTACATAGACCCTTCCTGAAAATAAGGTGAATTGCAATTGTTTGATGACTGAGAACTGTTTGCTAGTTTTCAAGAAAGTTTATGATCTATACTTTAACATGTGAATAGCTTGTTACTTGATCATGAGAAGCTTTATGATATGAGCTAATGTTATGACATATAATGATGCTAGAAAAGGTGATTGAAATTATCATTGATCAAACTTGTGCACCTGCTAGCATTCACACTTCATAAATTATTTCTTTTATCATTTACCTACTCGAGGACGAGCAGGAATTAAGCTTGGGGATGCTGATACGTCTCCCAACGTATCTATAATTTATGAAGTATTCATGCTATTATATTATCTGTTTTGGATGTCTATGGGCTTTACTAAACACTTTTATATTATTTTTGGGACTAACCTATTAACCGGAGGCCCAGCCCAAACTGCTGTTTTCTTGCCTATTTCAGTGTTTAGAAGAAAAGGAATATCAAACAGAGTCCAAACGGAATGAAACCTTCTGGAGAGTTATTTTTGGAATGGAAGTAATCCAGGAGACTTGGAGTAGACGTCAGGGAAGCTTCGAGGAAGCCACGAGGCAGGGAGGCACGCCCTACCCCCCTGTGCACGCCCCCCACTGTCGTGGGCCCCTCGTGGCTCCCCTGACCGACTTCTTTCGCCTATATATATCCATATACCCTAAAAACATCGGGGGAACACAATAGGTCGGGAGTTCCGCCGCCGCAAGCCTCTATAGCCACTGAAAACCAATCTAGACCCGTTCGGGCACCCTGCCGGAGGGGGGAATCCTCTCCGGTGGCCATCTTCATCATCCAGCGCTCTCCATGACGAGGAGGGAGTAGTTCACCCTCGGGGCTGAGGGTATGTACCAGTAGCTATGTGTTTGATCTCTCTCTCTCTCTCTCGTGTTCTTGATTTGGCACGATCTTGATGTATCACGAGCTTTGCTATTATAGTTGGATCTTATGATGTTTCTCCCCCTCTACTCTCTTGTAATGGATAGAGTTTTCCCATTGAAGTTATCTTATCGGATTGAGTCTTTAAGGATTTGAGAACACTTGATGTATGTCTTGCATGTGCTTATCTGTGGTGACAATGGGATATTCACGTGATCTACTTGATGTATGTTTTGGTGATCAACTTGCGGGTTCCGTAACATTGTGAACTTATGCATAGGGGTTGGCACACGTTTTCGTCTTGACTCTCCGGTAGAAAGTTTGGGGCACTCTTTGAAGTTCTTTGTGTTGGTTCAATAGATGAATCTGAGATTGTGTGATGCATATCGTATAATCATACCCACAGATACTTGAGGTCACACTGGAGTATCTAGGTGACATTAGGGTATTGGTTGATTTGTGTCTTAAGGTGTTATTCTAGTACGAACTCTATGATAGATCGAACGAAAAGAATAGCTTCATGTTATTTTACTACGGACTCTTGAATAGATCGATCAGAAAGGATAACTTTGAGGTGGTTTCGTACCCTACAATAATCCCTTCGTTTGTTCTCCGCTATTAGTGACTTTGGAGTGACTCTTTGTTGCATGTTGAGGGATAGTTATATGATCCAATTATGTTATTATTGTTGCGAGAACTTTCACTAGTGAAAGTATGAACCTTAGGCCTTGTTTCCTAGCATTGCAATACCGTTTACGCTCACTTTTATCATTAGTTACCTTGCTATTTTTATATTTTCAGATTACAAAAACCTATATCCACCATCCATATTGCACTTGTATCACCATCTCTTCGCCGAACTAGTGCACCTATACAATTTACCATTGTATTGGGTGTGTTCGGGACACAAGAGACTCTTTGTTATTTTGTTGCAGGGTTGTTTGAGAGAGACCATCTTCATCCTACGCCTCCCACGGATTGATAAACCTTAGGTCATCCACTTGAGGGAAACGTCTGCACTTGGAGGCCCAACAACGTCTTCAAGAAAAAGGTTGTGTAGTAGACATCACATGGCATCTCTTAGAAGAATTGCAGAGATAGCACAAAGGGGTTTACAGGGAGGCAGTATTGGATTAGAATCACTTCTATTACATAGATAATCTCACTTGTTTTTATGTTTTTATGCATGTCAGGTATTGAACATTATCAAAATGAATATGAGAATGGGCGCACGAGAGGAATATTTTGGAACAATCCACTGGCTAACAAACTTGGCATGGTGGAGGATGGCCTATCTTATTCACCCATTAAGGTGCTTGCTCTAACTTGGCAAGGTTGTATTGGTCGCACATATTTTGCATCTCACCTCTTGCATTACTTCTACTTTGTTACACCATCTACTTAGTTTAAGCATCATATATGAGTATATGCCATACCTATCCATTTTCTGTACCTATTCCATGTGTCGTCATACTATGTTTTTCTAGTCAAATGTTGTTCTTTCGTAATAGATGTCCAAAAGGAAGAGGGTGAGTGCAGATCCTCAAGGAGTACAAACTAGGTATTTGGAAAAGGTAGTGATACCTGATAAATCGGATAGATCAGCAGCCACAGAAAACACTTGCCCAACTGTACCACACTTTACCCCTACTCCACTGGCCAAACCCCTATTAGAACTGCTGAGAGCCTAGCGTCAGGTACTGTCTATGATATCAATTCAAAATTTGAACTCCTAAATTTTTGCATGTGCTTACCTTCTCTCTTGTATGAAAACTAATTTCAGATGAATCTCCTTGCTCAAAGGATCATAGGATCTCACAACAATAGTGGGCTCTGCATTGCTCTTGTCCGTACCTCTTGCCCTTTGTCAGCATACTTACACTCATTGCTGTTTGATTATGTAGCATCACTGTAAATGTTCGCTTCTTTATCCTCCCTTTGCTTGAAATTATAAGATCTGTATTTACTCTTAGATAAATGTAGAATTAACGCAATGGTTATGAAGTTTTGGATTGCTCATGTAAGTACCTGTTGTCATTTACTCCCTCTGTATCGAATTAATTGTTGATCAATTGGATGTATTTAGAACTTAATAGTGCTATATACATCCATTTGAGCGACAAGTAATAACGGACGGTGGTGGTATTACCGTACTTGCATCGCGAGATAGTAGATTGTCTAGCATTACTCTGCATCTTATCTGCCCTGCCCTCCACTTTCTCCAAATTATCATATCTACATTTACTCTTACCAAAATGTTGAATAAAGCCAATGCCACTGCACACGTTGATGTCTGCATTCCTCTTGTTAGTACCTTTTGCCTTGTAACCCTGTACTTAATTAATTGCTATTTGATTATGTATCACCAGTCTGCACCAGAGCTTCATTATCCTCTGTTTCTTCCAATATTATTTGATCTATATTTACTCTTTGCAAAATTTAGAATAATGGCAACGCTTATAAAGAATTTTCTTTGAGGAATTTATTGAATTATCCTTCCATCAACATGGAGAAGGGCTTTGTCCAGCCCGTGTTAACATGTAATGTAAGTTCATCCTTCTCAAGCCTTCAAACTTTGTTCTAGTATAGAGTTGGATAGGCATCATTTCCTCCACTGCTGTTTACTTTGTTGTTTACATCTGATTGGATGTTTGCAACAACTACCAGTTTTAAATTGTAGTTGTAAAAACATGTTCCTTATGTAGAACAGATCCATTTATTTGCTTATATAATTGTGACACCTGTTACGTGTCTCCTTGTTTCTCTTTCAGAGTCGTATCTCTTATGCCAGGCAGAACTTTAGGGAAGATAGTGAGCCAAATCATATTGAGGACATCGAGACGACCCCAAGGTCCTGTCTTCATGAAGACAGTGAGTTGAAGCTACTCACTAGCAGGTGTGAGACAACCTCTGTGCAGTCGTGCCTCAATCAGTTCGACTTGTTCAGTCTCAACTTAAAGCGGAAAGGCTTGCTTCAGCTCAGCTCTGACTTGAAGTTAAAGATGCAAAGAAGATGTCAGAGGACCGCCTTGGGCACTATGGTGCCATACAGCTAGGGATGGAGCATCTATCATTGACATAACTGAGGTCTCATCAGCTTGTTCGGTTGCTTGCGAGGCCTGGCTAGGCCTAGTGCCTTCTGAAGTGCTCACAGTTTTGTATATTCTTTTGTCAGCGCGTTTATATGCACTTGTGGAGACCTTTGATGCCCGGTGTATGTTATCCGCGGTAACGTTGCACTTTATTATCACCGGTAGCGGACTTTGATTCCCAGTGGATGTAATATGCTGTAATTTCTTTATTGTATAGTCTAGGTTTATTCTTTGGTCGGTATGCTGTAATTTAGGCCGGAAGGTTCAGTGGATCTCAGTGTTGTCGGTCTTCAGGCTGGCCAAAACATGGGCCAATAATCATCTTGGGCCATTAGCAGGTCTAAACCTATAGTAGTTTCCCGCCTTTAACAGGCCGAGTAAAGTTCTAGCCAGCTGGGCTAGAGAATACCATGGGCTTTTAACAGGCTAAACCTAGATTGGGCCAGCGTTGGACCGAAAAATTCACGGGCCAATACAGGCCGAAACTGCCTAAGGCCCATGTTTGGCCCAAATAGGACGAGCAGTTAACAGGCCAAAATATATCTCGGGCCTGTTTGGCCCAATAAAATTATGGGCTTTAAGCAGGCCGGTATCAGCGCGGGCCATAGGCCCAAAAGTGTCATGGGCTATTATCAGATGGGTTGTAAGCAGGCCGGATTCAACGCGAGCTGTAATTAGGCCCAACTGTTCCACGGGCCATTAACAGGCCGATAGGCCTGTTGGGCTGAAATTTATCCACGAAGACTACGAGCCGTTAAGAGGCCTAAAGTCACTTCGGACAAGAAATAGCCCAGTTTCTGCATTGGCCGTTAAAGGGCCTAAAGTTAAACCGGGCCAACAACGTCCCAGATGCACCACGGGCCGCTAACAGGCCGAAACTATTATCGGGCCGAACTGGTTAACGGGCATTTAACACACTGAAATACAAACCTGTCTTAGAATGGGCCCAAAAGAACAGTGGCCTGTTAACGGGCCTGATCTGATATGGGCTGTAATTTGGCCCAAAAAATGGCACACTGTGAACGGGCCTGATCTGCTATGGGCCTCAATTTGGCCCAAAACATGGTAGGCTATTAACGGGCCAGCCCACTAGTGTTTGAAAAAACATGGCGGGTCTTTAGCAGGGCCAGCCTTTTCACCGGAATGGGCATCTGTTGGGCCGTGCCCCGTGCCCATGTATCATAGGCGCCTCCTGTCCAATGAGTGGATGACATCTGTCCCAACGGTGAGCAAACACGTGTTTCCTCCGGCCAATGAGAATTTTACACGTTGAAAATTCCCATTGGTCCGGGCTGTTAACGGGTTATCAGGTCCAAAACCAGACCCGATAGCTTAACGCTGACCCGTTACAATCGATGCCACGTGTCGATCACCCTTGACGAAAGCACTTCTATGACGCGGGATTATTGTCATGGAAGTGGACACTTCCGTGATGATAATTTTGGTAATGTCATGGAACACTTCTATGACAGCACATGTATGACTATGTTGATTCTGTCATAAAATCGTCATGGATGTACATGCATGATAGAAAACGTGACCTACTGTGACAAACACGTATCATCACGGAAATGTTTTTTTTGTAGTGAGTGGCACCGGCTCCTGGTCGGAAGCTACGTCCATCGTCTGATTGTCGTCGTTCAGCTCGGCGAGCTCGCTGGCGAGCCAGCATGTCCGGCTGCTGGACCGACCCACTGCCAAGCATGAGTCTGACCTCCCTGGCCCACCCAGACCGCCTCCCTCGCCCGCGCATGCTTTCCGCCCGAAACGGTCAGCACAGCCCACGCCGCTTTCCGGTGCAGGCGATTTTTCCACGCCGTCCGTCCGTCTGTCTGCCTCCCACATTAATGATATGCGGTTGTCGAGGCGGCTACTCCAGCGCCACCCGTCCGTTCCTCCGCCGCCCACCATTGCTATATAAACTGTTGCGTCGGCCATAGCCATAGTCATCCGCCTTCGTTCCCTTTCTCCTATCCACACCACTACTGCCCACAATGGCTTCCTCGCGCTCCAATGCTCTTCGGGATGGGCGGACGACGGACCACAAGGAGATGGCAGCGATTGCTTCCGACTGGCTGGCCGGTAGGTAGCCGGAGGACGACGACGTCCCAATGGAGAACACGGTAGTCGACGATCCAGCACCAACCCCTCCTCCGCGCCATCCCCGCCAGTGCATTGCACCATGACCATCGGCGAGGCTCGTGCCCAATACATGGACACGGTGAGGCAGAAGCGTCAGGAGCAGTTCCGGGAGGTGCAGGCCGATGCCGCCTACAACCACCATCTCCTACAGGAGCACCTGCAGGCAGAGGAGCAGATCACCGTGGAGCGGGCAGAGCAAGAGGCGCTGCTCGACTCGTACCGCTCCGCCCGCGAGAGACGCCTCGAGCGCTGGCGGTACCACATGCGGGTGGCGGAGGTTGCGGCCGCCTACAAAGTGGGCGCTGAAGCGGGCGAGGCACTATTTGGCGAGACCGAGGACGAGGCTGAGGACAATGCCAGCTCCGACGAGTCCCCGCTCCACTCGCGTCGACGAGGCCCTGCTCCGTCGAGGCCCCACGGTGCCAACAACGAGGCAGAGGACACTGCCGGCTCCGCCGATGCCCCGCCCCGCTGGCACCGAGGCAAAGGATTACGCCGGCTTCCACGAGGCCATGCTCCGCCGAGGCCCCGCCGCGCCCACAACGAGGCAGAGGACATCGCCGGCTCCGCCGAGGCCCCGCCCCGCCGGCACCGAGGCGGAGGACCTCGCCAGCTTTGGTGAGGCCCTACTCCGCCGAGGCCCTACCCCGCCAACAACGAGGCAGAGGACATTGGCGGTGTCAAGACCGGCCGATCTCGGGTATGGGGTCCCGAAATGTGCGTCTGAGGATCGAAGGTAACAAGGGACACAGGGAACACGATGTTTACCCAGGTTCGGGCCCTCTTAATGGAGGTAAAACCCTACGTCCTGCTTGATTGTATTTGATAAGTATAGGGGTTACAAGAGTCGATCTACCTCGAGAACATAATGGCTAAAACCCTAGATCTCTAGCCTATGTGAATTCTGATAGCCTCTACGGACTAAACCCTCCGATCTATATACACACCAGAGGGGCCTAGGCTTGTACAGAGTCGGTTTACAGAAGAAGGAAATTACATATCCGGATGCCAATCTTGCAATCCACACATAGGAGAGTCCTATCCGGACACGGGGGAAGGTCATCCACCTTGTATCTTCACGACCCATCAGTCCGGCCCATATCACACAGCCCGGACACCCGAGGACCCCCTAATCCAGGACTCCCTCAGTAGCCCCTGAACCAGTCTTCAATGACGATGTGTTCGGCACGCAGATTGTCTTCGGCATTGCAAGGCGGGTTCCTCCTCCCGAATACTTCAAAGCGATCTTCTGAACAAAAGAATTGTATCCGGCTCTGCATGACAACCACAACCCTCAACCCTAAAGGCAAAATATTTAACCAAAATAATGTCTGCCAACTGACAACTTTTCGGCCAAACGCCACATCTGGCCTCTTTCACATTTCGAACCCTTTTTCGCCTCCTGCTTCACGTCTTGAGGTGCAGCCTCTATTGACATGTCTTGTAAAAACAGAGATCGTGAACGCTTATCGCGGGATCTTCATCAATATGGTTTGGGTAATCTAACCGTGCCATTCGCACGACCCCTTGGGAACTGGCGAGTTTTAAGGCTTGAGGGGGGGGGCATTTGATATTCACTACGTATATAAGAGGATAAAGATTCCTCTTTCTTCCCCCGCCTTCTTCCTTCTCCTGCTTTCCCGTCTTCGAGCTCCAGCGCCCAACTTCAATCTTCCCAGCCACCGACACCTCTCCGGCCATGTTCAGATCTGGTTCAAAGGGCAAGTGGGAGGCCTCCTCCGTCACAGAGAAGGACGTCAAGGAGCTCCGGGAGGCGGGGTATCTGTCTGTGGACATCGCGCACAGGCTCCCTGCCAAGAAGCAAGTTATCCCCACCCCGGAGCCCTGCGAAAGGTTTGTATTCATCCCTCACTTCCTCCGCGGGCTAGGGTTTCCCCTCCACCCCTTTGTCCACGGCCTTATGTTCTACTATAGGCTAGATTTCCATGATCTAGCCCCAAACTCTTTCCTGCACATCTTAGTGTTTATCGTCGTGTGTGAGGTGCTACTCCGCATCCCCCCACACTTCGGCTTATGGCTCAAGGTCTTCAATGTGAAGCTGAAGGTGGTCGACGGGCAGCACGCGAACTGCGGCGGCGCCATGGTGAGCAAGCTCCCCAACACCACTTGGCCTAAAGGGGCCTTTGTGGAGACCGTCAAGGTGTGGCAACAGGAGTGGTTCTACATTACCGAACCCCGCGGCGCCAGGTGGGCGGCCACTCCTGAGTTCAGATCCGGACCCCCTATGCGGCTCGCGTCATGGACCAACAAGGGTGTAGGTTGGGACCCCCGGTGGAAGTGCTGATGCTGCAAAAGCGCATCACCATGATAGGCAAGAACATCAGCCTGCCAAACGTGATTCAGGTGATGCTCTTCCGCCGGATCCTTCCCTGCCAACTCCGGCCCTCCCACATGTGGGAGTTCAATCTGGAAGATCCATGGACCTTGAAGCGCTTCTTCGGCACAATGCACGAAGATATCTGGAAGCTGCTCTTCAAGACCCAGAAAGCGTGGCCGAAGATGACCGAAGACATCGGCCTCGACAGCGAGAATCCGGCCACACCGGTAAGTGTGCTATTCCTGAATATACATTCAGTCCATAAGTTATTGGGCATAATGAGTTTTCCGTCCCTTGCTCAGGGCTGGATAGCGAAGGTGGAGCGGATCAAGTGTCCGGCTCCGCTGCCTGAAGATCCGGCCACTCCCCAGCTAACGAGGATGCTGGTCTTGGTGCCCTATTAGGCGCCAGAGAAGAAGGCCAAGAAGAAGGGCAAGAAGGCCAAGGGCGGACCCCGCCGTAAGGGTACTTCGGACGCAGTGTCCGGAGAAACCGAAATCCCCTCCTCCCATGAGGAAGATGAAGATGAGGAGGAAGAGGAGGCGGAAAGTGACTCCCCGCTCAAGGGGAGGAAGAAGAAGAGGGCAGCCTCCATAGACCCGGAGGAGGGGGTGTCCAAGAGGGTGAAGGTGACCCTCTCGGATGGTTCAGATTGATAGGCCGAACCCATACCCAACAGGCTTCCCAGGGCAAAGCCCCTGGGCGAATCGTAAGTACCAGAGGATTCGTTACAAGTATTCGGTCCTCTATGCTTTTAATGTAACATATTATGTTGTGTGTATTTCAGCCCTGCTCGCAACCACCCCAACCCTTCCCTATTTGAGGGGACCTCTCTGCCGCCTGAGATGGCAGAGAGCGAGACGCCTCCGTGAGCCTCTCCGCCCATCACTGCGGATGGCCCCGAGGTGTTGTCCCGAAGGACCTCTCTAGGCCGCGGAGGAATAGGCAAGGCAGCCGAAACGGTGCACGAGGGTAATACTTCGGCTGCCGAAGACATTGGGGTGCGATCCCCATGGCGACCGACGGCGGGGTCCCTGACCAGTCCGGCCCCTAGTCGGACACCATTCCGGAGACCCATACGGTTCCAGAATCGAGCAAGCATCCCCCTTTGAAGGAGGGGGGATTATCAGCTCTGACGGCGACCTCCACCAATCTGGAGGTGCCGAATGCTCTGGTGGAAGCACTACGATATGATTCCATCATGGAGGAGCACCGCACCCTGATGGGTGTGGTGATTGAGAGGGTTCAGTCCGCCAAGAGCGGGCTGAACGAAGCCTTCACCAGTCTGCTAACATGCTTCGAGGTATGCGACGTAATGCTCTAGAAGCTTTCCATAAGAAGGAAATATACCTGTATATAGATAGTAGACCCTGCAACTCTGTTCGGTTTTAAAAAAGGCCGAACAGAGGATCACAAATATTTGGAAGAGGTGATGTACTTTTCTATTTTACAACAGGCTTCCCTGTTGGCGGCAACCGCCCAGGCCGCTGAAGTTTCTGAACTCAATCGAAAACTGAAGCTGGCTGATGATGAGATCGACCGCATTAACAAGTGGTTCGATGAGGTGCAAGGAATGTGTGTACATTGAAAAGAGTTTTATCATACATCCAAAGTGATATGCAAATTCAGAGTGTAACTCATGTACTGCTGTAATTGTGAATGCATGTAGCGCGGCCGAGGTCGAGACCCTCAAGAGTGCCCTTGCCCAAACCAAGGAGGAGGTGAAGGCGAGCAAAGCGGCTGCTGAAAAAGCAGCTGCGGAATTAAAGACCGAACATATCGCCCACCGCTAACCTGAAAAGTGGGTGGCCGAAGTGGAGCAGGACTTGAAGGATGCCATCAGCAAATGCGAGGCTTTGGAGGAGAAGACTATGGCCCAAGCGGCCGATCTCGCCAAAGCCCTCCATGAGGCCAAGGAGGCGCGAACAGAGTCCCGGAGTGCTCGTGAAGAGATCCGGCAGGACGGACAGATAGCAGCTGGTAAGCCCTTTCTTTTGCAGAGTATATTTTGGGGGTCAAAGATATGCCTTGCTCACCCTACTGTGGAGTTCTCCAGATGCCTTTGCGGATCTTCTGAAGAGTGCTGCCGACGCTGCACAGTTCTTCCGAGCCTAGGAGGGGAACACGACAGAGAAGCTATTCTGGTCATAGTTTCTAGCGCCAGAGCACTGGCGCTGTTGAACAACCAGATGATGCAACTGTCGGAGCTTCATAGGATGTCCGGTTTGGCCATGAAGGACATCATAGTCTGGCTTTGGCCAGCCGAACCCATTCCTAGCAGCTGCTTCGGCCTGGTGAAGCGACTCGCTGATGCACTGCCCCGAGTTGAAGCTGTGAAGCTCTCGACGTGCATAGATGGTGCGCAGATGGCCTTTGCCCATGTCAAGATGCACTGGGCGAAGATGAAGGCCACCGTCGTGGCAACTGAAGGACCACCCGAAGGCAAGGACCATCGCAAGCCGGAGCGGTACTTCGACGACGTCCTGGCGGGTGCCCGAATAGTAGAGGGCCAGTGCTCAAAGGATATCATGTTTGAGTGAATGTACCATGTTTATCCAAACTTTGCTTTATGAACCAAGGCCTGTAAATATATTTATGCTTTTGTGTAAAGTTATTTTCCTCCTGTGTGGCCATTTCAATTCTGAAAGTTTGCCAGTCGCCGGCTTCAGCCCCCACGTACATGCTACGGGGGTGTTCAGTATAGCGCACGGTCACCCTTGACCCAACTTCTTGGTCCGTAAAGGAGGTGTCTGCGTAGCAAACCAGGCAATCAGACTATGCGGCTTTATTACTTTCACTTAGCCATAGGAGTTTGACGATGGGGCAAAGGACTAGACCCAGGTGTGTATGCAGCCCTCTGAACTAGGATGACTTTATCGCATGACTGGACGCAGGCCAGTCCCTCGTATAATACGGAGTAAATCGCAAAAGATTTGTAGCAAGTCGCCGAATCGCCGACCAGCTCTCGCCATATCATGACAGTCAGTTTTCGGCTTTCTCTACTGAGGTGTTTGACCGGACGAACCAGAAACACAATCGCAGTAGTTCTCCCTTTACGACCTTAGCTAAACAAGCGGAACGTAAGGTGGTAATCACAGGAGCCTGGCAACCCAACTATCGACCAAAGACATGATTCGGAGCTGATGCATATAATGCAATATTCGGGACACCGAAGTATACTCTAGAAGTGTTCGGACTTTTGAAATTATACGTGGCCGAATGGGGCCCCAGGCATTTAATTCGTACCAAAGTATATATGGCAATTTGAAGTAAAGAGGAAATATGGATTATGAAGTAAACCAGCACCGAACAGGGGTTGGCAGAAAAGAAACTATTTCCATTTACAATCCGTTTGATACGTCAAAACGTGTTATTACAGATAATGTCGTAAACATTCAGGCTATTTTACATGCCGAGAATTAGTAAACAAGGGGAAGCTGTATGCAGGGCTTAAAAAGAAAAGGTATTCTTGAAGATTCCATTGACACCCTGCCGCACATCTGCGCCGCTGTCGCCTTGATGCAAGATCCTTTGAGAGGAGAAAAACGACAATCGTTTATATAAAAAGGGGTCTGACAAAAGAGCCCTTGTATGCCTGTAAGGTGATTAGGTTTTAATGAACCTGTAATATAAGGGAAGAAAAGAAAAAAGGTTGAGGTCCAAATAGGGCCAGCCCCACTATAGACCTTGTCCGTAGTGTGCCTCCGTCATTGCCCAAGGTATATTAAGTGCATAGTTATGCACATGCGGTACATATGTCGCGGTTAGATGGGGCGATCGACGGAGGCGGAACCGCTAGTCCAACTCTGGATCCACCGAGCTGTCATTTTGTAGAGTAGGCCGGACTCATTTAACAGTGTCCGGGGGCTTGATGGCCGATGAAGTGTTCGGCTTGATGAGGCCGTTCTGTACCTTAGCTACTAGGGCCGCGGTATGCTCCTCAGTACGGAGGGAGCGTTCCATGTTTCCATTGACTGTGATAACGCCGCGTGGTCCGGGCATCTTGAGCTTTAAGTAAGCATAGTGCGGGACTGCATTGAAACGGGCGAAAGCAGTGCGTCCGAGCAGTGCGTGATAACCACTGTGAAAGGGGACAATGTCGAAGATCAGGTCTTCGCTTTGGAAGTTATCCGGTGAACCGAAGACTACTTCCAATGTTAATGAACCCGTGCAGCGGGCCTCTACGCCGGGTATCACCCCTTTAAAGGTGGTGTTACTAGGCTTGATTCTTGATGGGTCAATACCCATTTTGAGAATAGTGACTTGATAAATCAAGTTAAGACTGTTGCCGCCGTCCATAAGGACTCAAGTGAGATGGAATCCATCGATAATTAGATCAAGGACCAGGGCTGCCGAACCTCCATGAAGGATACTGATCCAGTGGTCCCTACGATCGAAGGTGATCGGACAAGCCGACCAAGGGTTGAATTTTGGGGCGACCAGCTCTACGACATAGACGTCCCTTAATACGCGCTTGCGCTCCCTCTTGGGGATATGAGTGACGTATATCATATTCACTATTTTTACCTCAGGGGGAAATTTCTTCTGCCCCCTGTGTTCAGTGGGCGGGGCTCATCATCGTCCTCGCTTGGCGGCCCTTCCCCTTATGTTCGGTATTTAATTTACCTGCCTGTTTGAATACCCAACAGTTTCTGTTGGAATGTTTTGCAGGCTTGTCGGGGCTGCCATGAATCTGGCAAGGCCTGTCGAGTATTTTGTCCAAATTGGATGGGCCGTCGCTGTTTCCTTTGAATGGCGTCTTCTGCTGACCGGGTTTAGAGCCGATGAATCCGGCGTTGACTCCCGTATCTTCGGTTTCTTCATTGTTGTTCCGACGCTTGTGTTTGTTATGTCGTGGCCGTCCCTGGCTTCGGAGGTGCCGGGGTCGCTGGTGTCGGCGTCCTGGGAACGGGGGTGCACAGACTTGCCTGCCTGCGGCCCACGGCGTGGCTCCACCAACGGCCCAGTACGACCCAGCTTCGACAACCAGAACTCAAGACCCTCGCGAGGTGCCAAGCCTCGCGAGGCGGGCGACACCAAGACCTCCCTGGGGCGGCCTCGCTAGGCTGGCACCCGAGGAGTGGAGATATCAAGGCAAGGGGCACCTCGCGAGGTTCATGTGACGTGAGCCATGACGACCAAGGCGAGGCGGGCGCCAGCGGGCGTAGAGTACTAGTTTCCCCTTTCATGCCAAAGGGGCAAGCGCACACGAGGAGTCCCAAGGCATCAGACAAAGGTTTCCATATCGGTGCAATGAGACCAAGACCAGCAGGACGGCAGGACAGAGGTCACCATAGAGCCCACAACAGCGTCACCACCGGAGCCTTTGGCAGGCGAAGACCACCTTTTGTCAGGATAGCTTGTACTAGTTGTCCCCCTTCAAACTTGGCCGTTGTGGGATCCCTTCCCGCCTAATATTTGGGAAGAGGACTAGGGCCTCTATAAATAGGACTAGCCACAACCATAGGAAGGGGACGGATCATTCGGATCACCCTCACACACACCAGTTCACTGACCTCAAGAACACCTCTCCTCCGGAGGCTGTTCGTCCATTGTACTAGTCCATCCTTAGCCCACGAGGCAAGCCACCACCACCACACTAGAGTATGGTATTACAGCACAACGGTGGCCTGAACAAGTATAAACCCCTGTATCTTGTGTTCTACGGGTTCGACGAGCTAGGCTGCAAGATCATTATGCGAGCGAGCTAGAGAGAGAGGGAGTTCTTCATGCGCACCCCAGAGTTCGAACCTCACAACGGTTTGCCGGAACTCAGAATACGACATTTGGCGCGCGAGGTAGGGGTGCGCCGAAGCTCTCTTCTCCGTCGATCGACCTACCATAGCCCCACGGTTCCGATGTTTGATGATCCGAGGACTCATGGCGACCACCGGGCTGCCTAGCCTGCTCAGGCGCCGCCGTCCGCTCAAGAAGACGTCAACTCTGCGCTCCAAGTGGCACGCGCGCCGCCCAACACCCCCGGGCGCGGGCAGGCGCCCCTGCCCTCGCGCTGCGGCGCACGTGCACTGTCGTGCTGTCCTTAGGTTATGCTACGGCAACGGCACCACACACCCGACGGGAGAAGGTGAACATGCGAGCCGCTCTCATCATGGCGCGGGAGTTGCTGCGGTGCAGGTTGGCGGAGAGCGGCCGCGACGCACTGCTGGAACGAGTCGCTGACTACTGGATGCCACATGCAGGGGTATGCCGCTCTTCTGCTCCTTTGCCACACCCCAGGTCGTGGCGGAAGCGCGCGCGAGACCCCGGCCAGCTCGCGCGCCCACTAGGGCGTCAGGGGGATCCGACAACACCAACACAGGCCCTGGCGCGGGTCGTCCTCCCACAATCGCGCCGCCACCAGGAGGGACAAGTGATGGCGGCCCATCGCAGGGACGCGTTGGAATGCCACCCAGCGGCCACCGGGGCCAAATACCATTACTGACGGCTCAAGGCACAGGGCACCTGGGTGACGGTTCTGGCGAGGCGATCGCGGACGCCTACGTGCCCCGCATGGTGAACCTGGAGTACCTGTCGGGGGAAGGCCCCGATTTGTTCCCCGGACCGGGATGGGCGGCTAGAGAGCCCGAGGAGCGGGCCTCCCATGAGCCGCGCGGAGGCTTCGTCAACCCTTTCAACGACGACGATGGCGGGGTACGAACAATATCTCAGGTGCAGGCTTACGCTAACCCTGGACTGCAAGAGAACCAGGCTGCAGTAGCGGCTCAAGACCCCAGGGCAATGGCCCTGCCGTCGGCTGGGGTGGTGCTCTGGGGGCTGTGTGGGAGAGGCCCGGAGCCAGGCCCTCCTCCGCGTCGCACGGAGCAAGGCGCTACATGGAGGTAGATCCTCTGCCGGGGGAAGCGCTGGCGAGCCTTTCCCCCCCGGCAGAGGGCCCGTGGTCGCCGAGGGCGCCGCCAGCGTCCTCTTTACCCCTTGGTCTCGTCCTGGTTTCTGGACGCTCCAATGGTGGTCGAGGGTGGCGCAGGGCAGGGCCCTCGCCTGGTGATATGAAGTAAGGCTCGCGCCTGTGAAGGTCTCCGCTCGTGACACTCTCACGTAATAATGAGTAGGGCTGTACACGCCCCGGAGTCTCCGGAGTGCCGCCCTCGGGCCTCGGGGGCTCCCGCCCACGTCCTAGTGGAAGCACCATGCTACGCGCTGGCCGTCGACACTGTCCCCCAATGATTATGCTCACAGCTAGTGAAAGCACTTAGCTCCGCGCTAGTGGGAAGACAAGAAGACTAGCTAGGTGCCGGACGCGGCCATTTTCTTTCAATCCCTTTTCTGTAGCTCAATTTTCCGCCCTTTGGATTTGAACTTGGAATCTCGTTTTTCGTTGTCAAGTTGGGAGGAGCCTTCTTGTTTGAGTGAATTTCTTGTGTTTTGGTTGCGTGCTTTGTTTCGAGGCTTGTGCCTACTGCCCCTTCCCCTGCGAGCGCCTCACGACCGGGGGCTGGGCGTGGATGCGCACAACGACCGTGCTCAGGCGGGCCCAGACGGTGGCGACCCCCCAGGACCAAGAGCGCAATTGCTGCAGGACCATCGCGCGCACAGCCTGCTAAGGTCTGGCACTCGCTCCTCGCGAGGCCCTCTCAGGGAGACCAGCAGGCCCCTCGGGAAATCTAACCCTCGTGAGCCCCCGGAGGGCCCCTCTCAGGAGCAAGGCGCATCGACAACCACGAAACTAGTTCAAGGACCGTTGGGACAATGTAAATTACAACAGAAAGGCCTACCGAGGGGCTCAAGAGCTTGCAGAAGCACATTCGAGCCTAGCCTAAAAAATAAAATAGTAATTTGCTTACACGAGGGGCTCCCCCTCCAAAATGTTCTTACGCCTCATGAGGCCGTGTCCAAGTCTTTCTGTGCAGGTCCAAGCGAGGGAGTGCGGGCTCAATCGGACATGTCGCTCCCAGCGTCGTCCTGGTCGCTCTCGTATGCGCTGCTGGCGCTATCGCTGGCGTCGTCTCCACCGTCATCAACCGCACCATCTTCATCCGCCGCGACCACCACCGCGTCGTCTTCGGTGGCGAAGGCCCGGACCAGAGCGTCCATGTTATCGTCCACCCAGCACGGCAGGTTGTCCTGGATAGCCCCAGGCACTAGGGCGATGGCGGTGTCAAAGTCGAAGTGGGGGTCGAAGTTCTGGAGATGGCTAAAGACGCGGGACAACGCGCGACTGAGGAGGCCTCGGCTCCTCTCCTTGACAAGCTCGCGGTCCCTCGCGGCCTGGTCCTCCAAGCGCGTCACGATAACGGTGAAGAAGCGGAGATGGCTGGCATAGTCTTCTATGTGGGGATGAGGGGCGCGCACTTCGCAGATGACGCCCAGCGCCTGGTTGGCCCTCGACCTGAGGTCTCGGAGCATAGGTGCGTGCTCACGCTGTAGCGTTTGCCGACGGCACGCCTCCTCCCTATTCTGCTGCGCGAGGGACGCGACGTCAACAACTTGCCACTGAAGCGGGAGAAGTTCAGCACGGGCGGAGGCCAACTCGGCCTGGACAGAGATCGGGGCCACCGAAGTGGTCTTCTCACACTGTTCCGTTTCATCTAGCCTTGACCTGAGGGTGGTAGTTATGCCCTCAGCTTCGGCATCCAAGAGCTTTAGCTTCAGGTCGTGTCTGTTGGAAAAATCTGCACGAGCCTTCGCCACCCTACGGTCAACCTCCTCCTGGATCCCGGCTTCGCGTGAGCTGACGGCATCCTTAGCCTGGGCGACCTGGCGCTCCCTCGTCTCCAACCGTTCAAGCTCGAGGTTGCGCTCTGAGGCCTCCAGCATCAGCGCTTCCTCGCACTTCAAGATCTCCTTCTCTTTGGAAGGTGCTCCCCTCATCGACGCCAAGACAGCCTTGCGTTGCGCGCCTCACCCTGCTGCTCGAGAATGGCGTTCAGGGCCTGAAGCTCCTGTTGGGACTCCTCGGCGGCCTCGCGGCGGCGATCAGCCTCCCTGGCTTCCTCTAAAGCCCGGGTGCTGGCCTCGCGCGAGGCCGCAAGGGACGACTCGACCTTCGCACTGGCATGCTGGCGCTGAAGACGCCCATGGTTGATGGCCACCTTCAATTGATGCCACTCGTCCGCCAGCTGGAGGCCCTCCATCTCAAGGCGGGCGTCAACATCGAGAAGCTCTTCCCCAAGCCGGCCCAACGCGCCCATCGCTTCCCAAAAGAGCTCGTGGCGGACAGCATCGCGCCCGCGCGCAAGCTGAAATGCGCGACCAAGTTCGTCCTCTGCGCCAAGGACCGTTGAGGAAGCTCAAGGTAGCTCACCTTCTCCTGGCAGGGGGCTGGAGACCGGTGTCTTCTCTGCCGCCTTTCGGGCCTCAGTGGAGGCCCTGCAGGGCAGAGCCTCGTCGCTCGTGGATGAGGCCAAGGCTGAGGTCGCCTAGCCGTGGGTGATGACTAGTGGAGGGCCCTCGGCACACCTTCCGCACCCCAGGCAGGACCGCGAAGGAGGGACGACAAGAGCGCAGGGTCAAGACGCCTGGTCAGCACATCCACCTCCCCAGCAGGCCTCGCGCCACGCGGGGCAGACTGGAAGGAAGCGCTCAGGGTCAGCGGAGGGCCCAGAGCAGGCGGAGGTCGCTTCTCGGGAGATTTAACCGCCCTAGCAGAAGGGACCCTAAAGAATTGCGGTCAGGAGGAGATGCAGCGCTCAGGAAATTACAAAGATAAGGTACTCACTCGTCTATGGCAATGTACTTCCTCTGCTTCAATGGCCGGGAGTCGTCACCACTGCAACTTGGAGACCCTTCCTCTTGCGGAGCGCTTCGAAGTTCAGTCGGAGCCGGCCGAAGCCCTGGGTACGGTCACCAGTGCCAGGCACGGCTGGTGTGGCTCCTGACGAGGCAACCTCAGGAGTGCCGGGCTGCGTGGGCTTCTCGGCCTCCGCCTCATGACAGCTCGCCAGGGCCTCGGGGGCTTCAGCCTCAGGGGCATCGGACTGCATCAGCCCCCCGGCCGCTTCCTCAGGATGGCTCTCTCGAGCCCCAGGGGTCGACGCTTTAGGAGCCCCGGGCAAAGCCGATTCCTCAGCAGCCACGTCGCCAGCATTCGACAGCGATCGCCCCCCTGCGCCCACTTCTAGGGTGAGCGCTGCGCTGGCGGCAGGCAAGGAACAATGAAGGTAGGGTTCTCGCGGGCCCCCCTCAAGGCTGACTGGGCACAGTGCCCATTCATCGGACAAGGGCATCTGCCCCGCGAACGCCACCTTGTTTGAGCAACAGTACAAGAGGCAGCCCTCCTCCGGCAGGTTGGCCGGCGTCGGGTCACCCGTCAGGAACTCAAGCACAGTCCGCTGCGCCTCGGGAGGAAGCTCTGGCACGTGGAGCCTTATGGAGTCCATGCTGCCAGAGAAGGTCCACATCGGTCGAGAATGGCACTGAAGTGGAGCGATGCGGCACCGGATGAACTCCTTTACCACCATGGGCGCTGTCACCCCAAGATCCTTTAGCCTGGTCAGTCGACGCCAGACATGGGCGAGACACGGGTCAGGGAGCCTCTCGTGCCCCCAGCCGGAGCTGGGACCAGCTGGTGCCATCGGAAGCAAGAGCAGGGGGCTGAGCACGCCGGCGTCCACGAACACCCACCGCTTCCGGAACCCGCTCATAGATGGCGAAAGCTCGAAGTCAATCCCCGAGCCATCCATTGCAGCCACAGCCTGGAAGCTCAAGCATCCTAAGCACTTCCGGGCATCAGTCAGATGTAGTGAGAAGAAATGGCGAAATAAGGCCACGGAGGGAGCAATGCCCACCATGGCCTCACAGACAAAGGGGAAGACGGCAAGAAGAACAATAGACTGGGGATCCAAGTGCAGCGCATTGATTTGGTAATGAGAGAGCACGACGTTGAAGAAGGCAGAGAAAGGGGGATCAGACCAGCCCAGAGGGCGTGAAGATGGATGGGGATCTCAGTGGCTGTCCTATCAATCGCGGCGCGAGATGCAGACCAGGCCATCGTCTTCCCCCACTCATTGGAGTCGGTGGCGAGCGCTGGGCGAACCTTGTCCATCGCCTCCTGGTTGAGCACCACCGACCGCTCGATGACGGGCTCGAAGGCCGGCTGTGCTTCAGCTGAGACCTGGGGCTTCTTCTTTCCCTTCTACTTCCGGCTCGGCACCATGGCGACGGAGAGGATAGGATCCTCGTCGGGTTGGAGGAGGAGACTGTTGTTTTCGGGAAGACGGGGGAGTTGGGGAGTGTGCTACCAGTGATGAAGGTGGAGCTGTGAAGACCACGGCGGCCGCCTAGCCAGGTGGATATGAGGGCGGCGTGGGGAAGCGGAGGCGCCCACGTCCTGTCAGTCACCACGCGTCGACCAAGGCCGCAAGTTGTTGGGGCCCACGGCGCTCCGCACTTGCCCTTTGGCTTCACCTCAAAGCCAAGTCCGCACGCGCCTTGGGCCCAGGGGCTACTGTCGGCGTCCTAGGAACGGGGGTACCCAGACTTGCCTGCCTACGGCCCACGGCGTGGCTCCACCAACAGCCCGGTACGGCCCAGCTTCGACAACAACAACTCAAGACCCTCGCGAGGGGCCAAGCCTCACGAGGCGGGCGACACCAAGACTTCCCTGGGGGCGGTCTTGCTAGGCTGGCTCCCGCGGAGCAGAGATATCAAGGCAAGTGGCACCTCGCGAGGTTCACGTGACGTGAGCCATGACGACCACGGTGAGGCGGGCGCCAGCGGGCGCAGAGTACCAGTTTCCCCTTTCGTGCTAAAGGGGCAAGCGCAGCCAAGGAGTCCCGAGGCATCAGGCAAAGGTTTCCATATCGATGCAACGAGACCAAGACTAGTAGGACAGCAGGACGGAGGTCACCACAGAGCCCACAACAGCGTCACCACCGGAGTCTTTGGCAGGCGAAGACCACCTTTTGTCAGGATAGCTTGTACTAGTTGTCCCCCTTCAAACTTGGCCGTTGTGGGATCCCTTCCCGCCTAATATTTGGGAAGAGGACCAGGGCCTCTATAAATAGGACTAGCCACCACCAGAGGAAGGGGACGGATCATTCGGATCACCCTCACACACACCAGCTCACCGAGTTCAAGAACAACTCTCCTCCGGAGGCTGTTCGTCCATTATACTAGTTCATACTCAGCCCACGAGGCAATCCACCACCACCACACTTGAGTAGGGTATTACACCACAACGGTGGCCTGAACCAGTATAAACCCCAATGTCTTGTATTATGCGGGTTCGACGAGCTAGGTCGCGAGATCATTGTGCGAGCGAGCTAGAGAGAGAGGGAGTTCTTCGTGCGCACCCCAGAGTTCGAACCTCACAAGGGTTTGCCGGAACCCAGAAACCGACAGCTGGTACTGTTGCTTCTACGAGCCAACCAACTGTCTTCTCCCGCGTAGAAGCGGTTCATGAGTGTGGTAAGAGTTGCCATAGACTTCGGCTTTTCTTGGCCGAGGTGTCGGGCAAGCCATTCGTCACGGACACTATGTTTAAAGGCCACGTGGGCTTCGGCGTCCGGACAGTCGATGATTTGGTTCTTTTTAATTAAGAACCGAATCCATAGTTTGCGGGCTGATTCTCCGAGTTGCTGGACTATGTGACTAAGGTCATCGGCGTACGGTGGCCGGACATAAGTACCTTGGAAGTTGTAACACCCCAAAAATTTTATTTGGATTTATCAAATTCTTTATTTGATTTGAAGGAAGTTATTTAACTTTTTTTAAGGACTCTCCTTCTCAAAAAAATTCTTTTATGACAAGTATTTTCTTTTGGGTTCATCCAAAACTTGATCTTTGGTCTTCAGGGTTTTTCATCTTGTGTTGACTCAACACAAATGTTTTTCTTTGGGAAAGTTTTGAAAATCTTTTCTTTTAAAAATAGCCCTATGGCTTATGGGGTGATCCTTCCCCGTTCAAAAATTATCTCTTGCCATGACCTAGGTTGAAATCCCCCTCCCAAAAGCCATCTTCCCACTTTGGGTCAAGTCAAGCTTCAAGTCCAGCAAGTTTAACTCCCCCATGATTTTATCTCCATTTATTTTTAATCAAAAATCTTTTCTGTCTCCTATCTTGGCCCTTAGAGTTTTACAAAGGAACCACTAGAATTCCTTTGAGTTTTATTTCCAAACAAGTTTCCCTGGCTAGTCCTTAGGACCCTCAACCAAGGTCCATGAAGATCCACTGGTCCACAGTTCAAAACTTTCAAAATTTGCCTGCTGAAAGTTGGGACCACCTTGGTCAATTTTGATGAAATTCATTTGTTTTCTTCTCCTAAAAATCTAAGAAAAATCAGGCAGCCTCTAGATGCATCAAGAGGTCACCTCACCAAGTCCCAGCTCCAGAAAATTTTTCCTCATGCCCAAAATATATCGTCGAACACCTGGCATGCACTGTTCCTGCCAAAGTTCAGAGTTCAGAGAACAGTTTCAGGTGTCAGTGTCGTTTTCTTCAGAACCTCACGTCGATCTCGCCAGTAACTGTAGTGGCGCCTTGCTCCCTGTTCCTCCTTCTTATCCACCGCGCCGCACGGTCGCCTGGAGGGTTGCGGGCGTCGGCGGCGAGCTGGCAGGGGTGCATCGCCTCGTGAGCGGCGGTAGCAGCACCCGCTACGGCTGCCAGAGAGGCGCAGCGAGGGACGGCGCCGTCCAGCACCGCCCAAGCCACCAGAGGCCACCGCGTAGCCGTCCCCTCCCCTGTGCGCGCTGCAGAGCCCTCGTCGTGCACTGGAAGGCACGGAGCGCGCTCCCTGCCGCCGACGTGCCCGTACGGCCGTTCTGTTGAGGGCCGAAGTGTCACCCAAGTCCGACCAAGATTAACTAAGGAACGGAACCAGTGGACCGTCACGTTGATGCCCAATCACCTAAACCCCCAGCCCGACCCCTGCCTCGCCGTAAGCGCCCACCGGCGTTATCCCGTTCACGGCAACCGCCTCGGGTCGACTATAAAAGGAGGCCTCGAGCTCGATCTCGACCACGCACCATCAATCCGCCCCACCAGAACCACGCCCAGCCACTGGAGAGACCTCGGGGAGGCCTTCTTCCACGACTCCGGCCGCCCTGACCCGCTTCAGGATCCAGCAAAATTTGCTCAAGTGCGTGCACCCCCACCTCTCAAACCATGCCAGTAGCCTCCTAGTGCATCCACTTCTCTAACCCACGCCCTAATTTGAAGTTTGCAGCCCCCACCGGAGAGTTTCATCCTCGCCCGAACCACCGTCCGCCGGAGATAAGGCCGCCGTCGACGTGGTGCTCGCCGACGATCCAGTCCACCACCCACCGACGCGGAAGGACACGGTGAACCCGTAGGTACCCTCCGATCCCCCTACCTCGCCGTGGATCAACGCCGGCGACAACCGCAGCCCTCGGGCGCCGGCGAGCTCTGTTCGAAGTTTGAACCTGACGGGTGGGACCCCCCGTCAGCCTCTCTCTCTCTCTTATTCGAACCGTTTTCTGAAGGCGCCTTCGGGCAAAGTGCGTTTTCCTTCTGGGCTGGCGTATTTCCTACCGAAACGTTTTCTGCTTTTTCAAACTAGCCCCTGGGTCTTTTCTGTTTCATCACAGATTAGTCCTTGGACTAAAACCCTTATATCTTTTAAACAAAAGCTGCTTTTTGGTTGATTCTTTTTCTGTCAGTCTTATATTTTTGTCTAGTTTTTAATAGTAGTTATTTGAAAAAAAATTGGAATAATTTTTATACACACACGTTATTTACGTTAGTATATGGTTTCTTTATACCGTAGATACCGGAGAAGGTGACGGAACCGTGAACTTCGCCGAGCTAGACTCCGACTACTCCGAACCAGGCAAGCATGTTTGAACCTTTGATATGATGAGTGTTTTGCATGTTTGCTTGCATAGTTAGTGCATAGCAGGTTTATGTGGGCATCAGTGGTGTTATATTGCATGCAAGGCAACTACCAGTATGCTTCGAAACTTGATGTGATCTTTTGATGGGAGATAACCTAATCATGTGGTGACATCAGAGGTAGTAAGATGGTATTGTTGAAGCATGCCAGTCTTATGTCCACCGTTAAACTCCGACGTTAACGTGGACCGAGCCACGTTACCGTTCGTCCCTTTTTCGTGCTGCCACATGTTTTCTGAAAAGAATACGGTTTAGTAAGTTGCAAACCTCTTTCCTGGTACACACCAAACAGAGGGGCCGTGATGAGGGTTCCATGGCCCTGGATTAAAGCCAGTCATCAGGTCAGGGGGCATGGGTGTTTCCGGTTGGAACCGAGAGGGGGGGCACCCCTTAGAGCGCACGATATAAATTTGATCCCATGCTACGCGAGGTTGTAGCCTCCCCGTCTCAAGGTTTTTCTCGAACGTTGCCTAGGGTGATGCCTGGCAACGGAATGTGGAATGGGTGTGTACTGGTTAGATGTGTTTCTCCGAAAATACCATAAACGGAACTAGTCCCTTGTGACTACTGAAATCCGTTGGCTGTGGTTAAAAGTACAAACTCTGCAGAGTCAAAACCTTCCGAGTAACCGTGTCCATGGTCAAGGACCGTGGTCAACATTTCCATATCTGTATCCAGATCAGTCTCAGCGTCAGTCTCTGTGTCAGTCTCAGTGAAAATCCCCGGTGAACAAACATGAGTGGTAAACCAGGTTGAATGTTATTCCTGTGGATGGACTAACCATTTTATTATTACGTACCTGAGCATTTCCTTGAGATGAATTAAATTCATGAACTACTTGAAGTCGCATAATGAAATATAAGCCCTCTATGTGATGTCGCTTAGACGTCCGACTGTGGCACTCTTGTTACTTACTTTAGAAATCAGCCATGTATGTGATGTCGCTCAGACGTCTGACTGTGGCACTCTTGTCATTTGCTTTTGATATAAGCCCTGTATGTGATGTCTCTCAGACGTCCGACTGTGGCACTCTTGTCATTTGCTTTTGATATAAGCCCTTTATGTGATGTCGCTCAGACGTCCGACTGTGGCACACTTGTTATTTCCTTTTGATATAAGCCCTTTATGTGATGTCGCTCAGATGTCCGACTGTGGCACTCTTGTTATTTACTTTTGATATAAGCCCTTTATGTGATGTCGCTCAGACGTCCGACTGAGGCACGCACCGTCGTTTATATTCCAATATAAGCCCTTTATGTGGTGTCGCCCTGATGCCCGACTGCGGCATTGTTAATTTATTTTTACCCTTTCGAGGCGTCATTTCATACACTCGATTGGCCGTCAGTATTTCATTAGGATTTTGGGAGGACTACCGCCTGACTTCCTTTTTACTTGTCACGCAGTGCAAATTTTATTATTGGAGTGCGCATTACTAATCTGCTCATGTGCATTATGTTTGCATTTGTTATATCTTATGTCCAAACTGTCTTGCGAGTACTTTCATAGTACTCACCTGGCTTGTTGATTTGGCCAGATGTTGACGAAGGCGATCTTATGGATGAAGAGTTCGATAGCGAGTCCGACACCTAGAGGAGTCCCAGTCAGTCCCGTGCGATCCTGGAATTGATCACTTGTATTATAAACGCTTCCGCTACCCAGAATAAAAGTCCTCGAGCCTCACTCCGACGCTCGATGAGTTGTAAGAGTTAGGAGTCATGTCACCCACCTCACGGTGACATGTCCACCACCACTTTTATTACGAGTCAGTAGTTATGCCACCATACCCCTTGTGTCATATCCGCCTTTATGATTTGTATCGGCGTGCTTGTAATAAACTGTTGAGCAGCCTCAGCTCAACCCTGTATAATATTTAGTAC
The DNA here is from genome assembly GCF_018294505.1 of Triticum aestivum. Classification (NCBI taxonomy): domain Eukaryota; kingdom Viridiplantae; phylum Streptophyta; class Magnoliopsida; order Poales; family Poaceae; genus Triticum; species Triticum aestivum. Next base: position 470,781,993 of record NC_057799.1, on the reverse strand, counting down.
TTCTGGATTTCTGTATCAAGGATTTGTCTATCAGTAAGAAGGATTCTTCTATACTGGTCCGTTAAAGGGGTCGGTTTCTCAATAAATGTTTTATTGGAAAACCGGTCGTGACAATCTTGGTATCAGAGCCAGGCTGACTGTAGGAAGCCACTAGGTGCGATCGCTAATCGGTTATTAGCGTCTTCAGTACTTTTTCAGCATTTTTCAAATGTAGCTATTTTCTGTTGGTCATCATAAATTTATGATTTGACTATTCGGAATTTTTGCCTACTTTTGTAGATGGCTGGCAACGACTGTGAATCACAGGTGTTCGCCAACGTGCCTGAGGGGTTTGTCAAGCTTCTCGTCTCCATCACCAAGCTCATGATCGGGCCATCGACTAGTCCAGAGTTCACACTCCACCAGCACAAGATCAGCGACAACGTGTCTATGCACCAGGCCGTGGTGCAATTCAAGGGAGGGCGTTCTGCGTCTCGCCACTTCCGTTTTGTGGGAAGGGCCATGCCTACGGAGAGGCAAGCCATGCAGATGGCTGCTCGTGAGGCGATAGCTCGTCTTCGGGATGTTCTTCCTACGATGAAGACTCGTCGCTACCGCTACCTCCCATGCCATGTGCCATATACTTGTCACTATACATTCGCTTGCCCTATGGGAGAGAGAGATGAGGCTATTGAGATGCTTGTTGAATATCTCAAAGCTCTTGAGGCAGCTTTTGACAACCTAGTGGACGACCTTGTGGCTGCCCGTATGGACTCAGTTCAGGGCTGTTCCGCCTACAGGAGGGAGCTTCTCCACATGGCACCGCCGCTGACTTTCGTCTCGTCCTCAGCATCCTATGCACCTGCCATTTTAGCCACCGCTCGCCGTCTGCCTACCACTGAGGAGTTTGACCAAGTCATTGCTCCTACTCCAATCAGAGCTGCACCACCGGCTGCACCCGCACCAACTCCTCAACGCAGTACTTCGCGCCTGGAGCCTATTAGTGAGGAGGAGGTTGAGTCTCCTGCACCACTGGGTCTTACCCTCGGCAGGCCGAAGGAAATTTTCACCTTCTCCGACTGAGTGCGACTAGCAGCCGTGCGATGTGCTAGCTTGTATGATATGTTTATATGTACATAGGTTTGGTGAGAAGTAGTTTGTGTGCGCATCATGTAGGAACTCGGAGAAGCGCACTAGCCTAAATGACATGTCAGGAATGTGTACGCACATCCTGAGTGATGTATTGTATAATTACGAATCGCGTGTAAGATATGTACTGAGCAGTCCTTCTCCATGCGCAATCAAGTATTTTTCTTGAAAAACCTTGGGGTATTTTAATTTTCGCCTTTGCAAAATTATTCTTTGTGCCACACAGTTTTTCTCATGAGTTTTGCAAAAATACCCCAGAGTGGAAAATGCCTCGTCCCTGGACTCGTTCCATGCCAAGTCCACCGGAAGAAATTTATGGTACCCAGACAAGCAACAACTTCACACAGGGGCAGTCAAGCCAGCAAGGCAGTGACGCAGCATTTTCTCAAGTATGCCGCCTATATGAGCAAAGCCACCAGCAGCATAAAGAAATGATGAATCAGGTTATCAATATGGGAAATCACCGTGAACCATACCAGCCGCATTCCAAGTTGTCTGAACTACAAAAGACACGTCCCCCAACGTTCGCTCACACTGATAGGCCGCTTGAGGCCGATGATTGGCTTCAGGACATTGAAAGGAAATTAATTATTGCACAATGTTCAGACTGTGAGAAGGTACTTTATGCACCTCACCACCTCACTGGAGCAGCTGCATCATGGTGGGAAAATTTTCTACACATGCACCCCAAAGAAAATAACATCACCTGGGAAGAGTTTAAGGAAGGCTTTCGTGGGGCACACATTCCCAACAGCATTATGAAGATAAAGAAAAGGGAGTTTGATGACCTCAAGAAGAGAAGCATGACAGTAACTTAGTACAATAGTCAGTTTACACAATTATCTCGTTATGCCAACGGAGAGCATATGACTGAAAATAAAAGGATGGAGAAATTTTTGGACGGTCTGGCACCAGCACTTAAATGCCAGCTGGTCGTACACACCTTTCCAGATTTCAAAACACTGGTTGACAAGGCTATTACATTGGAGAAAGAGCGCCGCAGCCTGGAGGATATTTGCAAGCGCAAAAGGGACAAGACGACTCATGCTCGCAACAACCGGAGCAAGACTGATTTTCAGAGAAATGGAGCAAACAAATCCACGACCAATGTTCCAAGCCCAATCAAACATTTTCATGCGAGGGACAAGGACTTTACGTATCGCCCAGGTGTTACCTGCTATGCTTGTGGAGAGGAAGGACACTATGCCAAACAGTGCCCAAAGCCAAGGAACTTGGCCCCCAAGCCGAACCATGGTGGGAACAATCCAGCCCCCAAGCGTAACAACTTCAACCCCAATAAAAATCACAAGAAGGGTCACCTGAACCATGTGACCAAGGAGGAAGCACATAATGCCCCAGATATCGTGCTCGGTACGTTCCCTGTCAACACAATACCTGCCACGGTTTTGTTTGATTCTGGAGCTTCTCACTCGTTCATTTCGAAGAGTTTTGTTTTGCAACATGGTTTTCCAATACTTCCTTTGGAAAAATCCATGATCATCAAGTCCCCGGGGAATAAGCAAATCACTCAGAGTTACTGCCAAGGCGTGATTATTGAGTTTGAAAGACTAAAGTTTCAGGCGGATCTCATCATGTTGGAAAATAAAGGACTGGATGTTATCCTAGGAATGGACTGGTTAACCACCAACAAGGGATTTATCGACTGTTTCAATCGGACTGTAATTCTCACTCATCATCACGTCAAGACAATAAAAGTTGCAGCTCAAGAAAGACCAAGGTCACGGCAACCAGAGTTGAACAAGGTGGACATTTCAGAATTAAGAAAAGTTCCAGTGGTGTGGGAGTTTCCTGACGTATTTCCCGAAAAACTACCAGGAATGCCACCAGACCGGGAAATAAAGTTCAGCATTGAACTAGCACCTGGCACCACCCCCATTTACAAGAAAGCTTATAGAATGGCACCCTCCGAGTTGGTAGAATTAAAGAAGCAAATAAAAGAATTACTAGACAAAGGATTTATACGAGCCAGCTCCTCACCTTGGGGTTCACCAGTATTATTTGCCAAGAAAAAGCATGGGACACTGAGATTATGTATAGACTATAGAGCACTCAACATGGTCACCATCAAAAACAAATATCCGATGCCACGGATAAATGACTTATTTGACCAGCTCGCACAAGCCAAGGTTTTCTCGAAAATTGATTTAAGATCGGGGTATCATCAATTAAAGGTACGAACAGAAGATATCCCTAAGACAGCATTCACCTCCAGATACGGATTATATGAGTTCACAGTAATATCGTTTGGACTGACAAACGCCCCCGCATATTTTGTCCACCTCATGAACAAAGTGTTTATGAAATTTATGGACAAATTTGTTGTGGTGTTCATTGATGATATTCTGGTATACTCAAAGACACCGGAAGAACATGCTGAACATCTCAGAATTGTACTGGGAGAATTAAGGAAACATCAATTATACGCCAAAATCAGCAAATGTGAATTTTGGTTAAGACAGGTTGGTTTTCTAGGCCATGTATTGACCCAAGAAGGCTTTGTCGTAGACCCAGAAAAAGTCAAGGCCGTACTTGGCTGGAAACCACCAGCCAACGTAACAGATGTACGAAGTTTCCTAGGAATGGCTGGATATTACCGAAGGTTTATTGAGGGATTCTCCACCGTAGCAAAACCAATGACACAGTTACTCAAGAAGGATAAGAAATTTGTATGGACTGAAGCGTGCAAGAAAAGCTTCCAAGAACTCAAAAGGAAATTAACAACAGCACCGGTTTTGGTTGTGCCAGACATACACAAAAGTTTTGAAGTGTATTGTGACGCATCCCGCAAGGGCCTCGGGTGCGTATTGATGCAGGACGGCAAAGTTGTTGCATATGCTTCCAGGCAACTACGGAAGCATGAAGAAAATTATCCTACTCATGACTTGGAGCTAGCAGCAGTCATCCATGCACTCAAAGAGTGGAGGCACTTTTTGCTGGGGAATCGTTGTGAAATATATACGGATCATAAAAGCCTTAAATATATTTTCACGCAACCAGAACTCAACTTACGACAACGACGCTGGTTGGAATTAGTCAAGGACTATGATGTCGGCATTCACTACCATCCAGGAAAAGCGAATGTAGTGACAGACGCTCTTAGTCGGAACCCCAGCTCGGGCAACGACAGTCTACAGAACTTGAGGCCTGAATTTCAGCAGGAGTTCGCCAAACTCAACTTGGTGATAGTCACTGAGGGCAACGTATCAAATCTGGAGATACAGCCCACCCTAATGGAACAGATTAAGAAGGCTCAGCATGGACATCCCAGCATCGAAGGTATAAAGAGAAAAGTAAGTCTCGGCAAGGCTTCAGAATTCGTCGTAGACAATGAGGGAGTGTTATGGTACGGGGACAGACTTTGCGTACCAAACATTGAGGACCTCAAACAGCAAATTCTAACCGAAGGCCACACCGCTCCATATTCAATCCACCCTGGAGGGACCAAAATGTACAAGGACATCCAGGAGAAATTTTGGTGGCACGGTATGAAAAGGGATATAGCCACATTCGTTGCATGTTGTGATTCGTGTCAGCGCATTAAGGCCGAGCACCAAAAACCAGCAGGGCTGCTACAGCCAAACAGGACACCTGAGTGGAAATGGGATGAAATTGGGATGGATTTTTATCGTCGGACTACCCCGGTCACAACACGGATATGATGCCATATGGGTCATCACAGACAGACTAACCAAGGTAGCACATTTCATTCCCGTAAGGACAACCTACTCCACTCAGAAGCATGCTAAGCTTTATCTCTCCCGTATAGTTTGTCTGCATGGAGTCCCAAAGACCATAATATCCGACCGGGGCACTCAATTCGTCTCTAGATTTTGGGATCATTTACAACAAGCTCTGGGAACTCAGCTAGCATTCAGTACAGCATACCACCCCCAGACTGATGGACAAACCGAGCGCGTGAACCAAATTCTAGAGGACATGCTGAGAGCCTATGTTCTCACCTATGGAACCAGTTGGGAGGAAAGCTTGCCATATCCCGAGTTCGCATACAACAACAGTTATCAAGCCAGTCTACAAATGGCACCTTTCGATGCATTGTACGGACGGAGATGTCGTACCCCATTAAATTGGTCAGAAATAGGTGACAGTCGTATCTTCGGCCCAGGCATGCTCAAGGAAGCCGAGGAGAAAGTTAGACAAATCAGGGACCGACTCAAGATAGCTCAAAGCCGACAAAAGAGCTATTACGATCGAAAACATCGTAAGGTCAGCTTTGAACCCGGTGAATATGTGTACCTACGAGTGTCTCCTATGAGGGGCCTGCAACGGTTCAAAATTAAAGGAAAGCTAGCCCCAAGATTTATTGGACCCTTCTGTGTGGTTGCACGAAGAGGCACAGTAGCCTACCAGCTAGACCTACCCAAAGAGCTGTCAGACGTCCACATCGTGTTCCATGTCTCACAGTTGAGGAAATGTGTGAACAACCCGGAAAAGCATGTATCTCATGAGAGCATTGACGTGCAGCCAGACCTCACCTATAGGGAGCGTCCAATAAAAATATTAGAGGAGTCTGAAAGGAGAACCCATTAGAAAACAATTCAATTTTTCAAGGTTCAGTGGAGCAATCACACCGAGGATGAAGCAACATGGGAAAGAGAGGATTTTCTTCAGGCAGAATACCCACACCTATTTGAGGATCAGCTGAAATCTCGGGGACGAGATTTTTCCTAAGGGGGTAGGTGTTGTAACACCCCAAAAATTTTATTTGGATTTATCAAATTCTTTATTTGATTTGAAGGAGGTTATTTAACTTTTTTTGAAGGACTCTCCTTCTCAAAAAATTTCTTTTATGACAACTATTTTCTTTTGGGTTCATCCAAAACTTGATCTTTGGTCTTGAGGGTTTTTCATCTTGTGTTGACTCAACACAAATGTTTTTCTTTGGGAAAGTTTTGAAAATCTTTTCTTTTAAAAATAGCCCTATGGCTTATGGGGTGATCCTTCCCCTTTCAAAAATTATCTCTTGCCATGACCTAGGTTGAAATCCCCCTCCCAAAAGCCATCTTCCCACTTTCGGTCAAGTCAAGCTTCAAGTCCAGCAAGTTTAACTCCCCCATGATTTTATCTCCATTTATTTTTAATCAAAAATCTTTTCTGTCTCCTATCTTGGCCCTTAGAGTTTTACAAAGGAACCACTAGAATTCTTTTGAGTTTTATTTCCAAACAAGTTTCCCTGGCTAGTCCTTAGGACCCTCAACCAAGATCCATGAAGATCCACTGGTCCACAGTTGAAAACTTCCAAAATTTGCCAGCTGAAAGTTTGGACCAGCTTGGTCAATTTTGATGAAATTCATTTGTTTTCCTCTCCTAAAAATCTGAGAAAAATCAGGCAGCCTCTAGATGCATCAAGATGTCACCTCACCAAGTCCAGCTCCAGAAAAATTTTCCTCGTGCCCAAAACATATCGTCGAACACCTGGCATGCACTGTTCCTGCCAAAGTTCAGAGTTCAGAGAACAGATTCAGGTGTCAGTGTCGTTTTCTTCAGAACCTCACGTCGATCTCGCCAGTAACTGCAGTGGCGCCTTGCTCCCTGTTCCCCTTCTTATCCACCGCGCCGCACGGTCGCCTGGAGGGTTGCGGGCGTCGGTGGCGAGCTGGCAGGGGTGCATCGTCCCGTGAGCGGCGGCAGCAGCACCCGCTGCGGCTGCCAGAGAGGCGCAGCGAGGGACGGCGCCGTCCAGCACCGCCCAAGCCACCAGAGGCTACCGCGTGGCCGTCCCCTTCCCTGTGCGCGCTGCAGAGCCATCGTCGTGAACTGGAAGGCACGGAGCGCACTCCCTGCCGCCGACGTGCCCGTACGACCGTTCTGTCGAGGGCCGGAGTGTCACCCAAGTCCGACCGAGATTTTAACTAAGGAACGGAACCAGTGGACCGTCACGTTGATGCCCAATCACCTAAACCCCCAGCCCGACCCCTGCCTCGCCGTAATCGCCCACCGGCGTTATCCCGTTCACGGCAACCGCCTCGGGTCGACTATAAAAGGAGGCTTCGAGCTCGATCTCGACCACGCACCATCAATCCACCCCACCAGAACCACGCCCAGCCACTGGAGAGACCTCGGGGAGGCCTTCCCCGACTCCGGCCGCCCCGACCCGGTTCGGGATCCGGCAAAATTTGCCCAAGTGCGTGCACCCCCACCTCTCAAACCAGGCCAGTAGCCTCCTAGTGCATCCACTTCTCTAACCCACGCCCTAATTTGAAGTTTGCAGCCCCCGCCGGAGAGTTTCATGCTCGCCCGAACCACCGTCCGCCGGAGATAAGGCCGCCGTCGACGTGGTGCTCGCCGACGACCCAGTCCACCACCCACCGACGCGGAAGGACACGGTGAACCCGTAGGTACCCTCCGATCCCCCTACCTCGCCGTGGATCAACGCCGGCGACCACCGCAGCCCTCGGGCGCCGGCGAGCTCTGTTCGAAGTTTGAACCTGACGGGTGGGACCCCCCGTCAGCCTCTCTCTCTCTTATTCGAACCGTTTTCTGAAGGCGCCTTCGGGCAAAGTTCGTTTTCCTTCTAGGCTGGCCTATTTCCTACCGAAACGTTTTCTGCTTTTTCAAACTAGCCCCTGGGTCTTTCTGTTTCATCACAGATTAGTCCTTGGACTAAAACCCTTTTATCTTTTAAACAAAAGCTGCTTTTTGGTTGATTCTTTTTCTGCCAGTCTTATATTTTTGTCTAGTTTTTTAAGTATTTATTTGAAAATTTTGGAATAATTTTTATACACACACGTTATTTATGTTAGTATACGGTTTCTTTATACCGTAGATACCGGAGGAGGTGACGGAACCGCGAACTTCGCCGAGCTAGACTCCGACTACTCCGAACCAGGCAAGCATGTTTGAACCTTTGATATGATGAGTGTTTTGTATGTTTGCTTGCATAGTTAGTGCATAGCAGGTTTATGTGGGCATCAGTGGTGTTATATTGCATGCAAGGCAACTACCAGTATGCTTCGAAACTTGATGTGATCTTTTGATGGGAGATAACCTAATCATGTGGTGACATGAGAGGTAGTAAGATGGTATTGTTGAAGCATGCCAGTCTTATGTCAACCGTTAAACTCCGACGTTAACGTGGACCGAGCCACGTTACCGTTCGTCCCTTTTTCGTGCTGCCACATGTTTTCTGAAAAGAATACGGTTTAGTAAGTTGCAAACCTCTTTCCTGGTACACACCAAACAGAGGGGCCGTGATGAGGGTTCCATGGCCCTGGATTAAAGCCAGTCATCAGGTCAGGGGGCATGGGTGTTTCCGGTTGGGACCGAGAGGGGGGGCACCCCTTAGAGCGCGCGATATAAATTTGATCCCATGCTACGTGAGGTTGTAGCCTCCCCGTCTCAAGGTTTTTCTTGAACGTTGCCTAGGGTGATGCCTGGCAACGGAATGTGGAATGGGTGTGTACTGGTTAGATGTGTTTCTCCTAAAATACCGTAAACGGAACTAGTCCCTTGTGACTACTGAATTCCGTTGGCTGTGGTTAAAAGTACAAACTCTGCAGAGTCAAAACCTTCCGAGTAACCGTGTCCATGGTCAAGGACCGTGGTAAACATTTCCATATCTATATCCAGATCAGTCTCAGCGTCAGTCTCTGTGTCAGTCTCAGTGAAAATCCCCGGTGAACAAACATGAGTGGTAAACCAGGTTGAATGTTATTCCTGTGGATGGACTAACCATTTTATTATTACGTACCTGAGCATTTCCTTGAGATGAATTAAATTCATGAACTACTTGAAGTCGCATAATGAAATATAAGCCCTCTATGTGATGTCGCTCAGACGTCCGACTGTTGCACTCTTGTTACTTACTTTAGAAATAAGCCCTATATGTGATGTCGCTCAGACGTCTGACTGTGGCACTCTTGTCATTTGCTGTTGATATAAGCCCTGTATGTGATGTCGCTCAGACGTCCGACTGTGGCACTCTTGTCATTTGCTTTTGATATAAGCCCTTTATGTGATGTCGCTCAGACGTCCGACTGTGGCACTCTTGTTATTTACTTTTGATATAAGCCCTTTATGTGATGTCGCTCAGCCGTCCGACTGTGGCACTCTTGTTATTTACTTTCGATATAAGCCCTTTATGTGATGTCGCTCAGACGTCCGACTGAGGCACGCACCGTCGTTTATATTCCAATATAAGCCCTTTATGTCGTGTCGCCCTGACGCTTGACTGCGGCATTGTTAATTTATTTTTACCCTTTCGAGGCGTCATTTCAGACACTTGATTGGCCGTCAGTATTTCATTAGGATTTTGGGAGGACTACCGCCTGACTTCCTTTTTACTTGTCATGCAGTGCAAATTTTATTATCGGAATGCGCATTACTAATCTGCGCATGTGCATTATGTTTGCATTTGTTATATCTTATGTCCAAACTGTCTTGCGAGTACTTTCATAGTACTCACCTGGCTTGTTGATTTGGCCAGATGTTGACGAAGGCGATCTTATGGATGAAGAGTTCGATAGCGAGTCCGACACCTAGAGGAGTCCCAGTCAGTCCCGTGCGATCCTGGAATTGATCACTTGTATTATAAACGCTTCCGCTACCCAGAATAGAAGTCCTCGAGCCTCACTCCGACGCTCGATGAGTTGTAAGAGTTAGGAGTCATGTCACCCACCTCACGGTGACATGTCCACCACCACTTTTATTACGAGTCAGTAGTTATGCCACCATACCCCTTGTGTCATATCCGCCTTTATGATTTGTATCGGCGTGCTTGTAATAAACTGTTGAGCAGCCTCAGCTCAACCCTGTATAATATTTAGTACTTCTGGATTTCTGTATCAAGGATTTGTCTATCAGTAAGAAGGATTCTTCTATACTGGTCCGTTAAAGGGGTCGGTTTCTCAATAAATGTTTTATTGGAAAACCGGTCGTGACAGAAGTTGTCTCAAATGCATCCTCCAAATCTTCCCAGCTGCCAATAGAGTTCTCTACGGGGCTGTTTAGCCAGTGTCGTGATGGTCCCTTTAACTTTAGGGGGAGGTATTTAATGGCATGGAGATCGTCACCGCGAGCCATGTGGATATGGAGAAGAAAATCTTCAATCCATACCGCGGGATCTGTCATTCCATCGTATGCTTTGATGTTTATGGGTTTAAACCCTTCTGGAAAGCATAAGGGGTGTGCGCGCCTCTGTATCAGGCAACGTCACGGCGGAGTTCGGATGACATCCATGTTCGGTTTTCAGCCCGAGTGAGGTTATGCTTATCACGCCAGGCTTGATGGCCGTTATCTCGCATTGGAGCGTGCCTCCTTGATCCATATATTGATCTGGTTTGACCGGCTCTATTGTCCAGGTCCTGACGTAGCTCGTAGGTGTAGCCCGGAGCCGCTACCTCTTTGTCTCGATGGCGAGGTGGCGCGGGCAGGTGTTCGGTGTAAGCAGCCGCTTTGTCTCGTCCATGTGGTGGTCGGTCTGGTTCGTCAGCATAATTATATCTTGACGGTACTGGCTCAAGGGCCTCGTCATCGAATTCTGGCAATAGCCGATGCTTCAGATAACTCTTTGTTGGGCGCTCGAGGCCATATTCCTCAGCAGCTAGGACCTGGGTCCATCTGTCGTTGAGCGTATCTTGTTCAGCTTGAAGCTGTTGCTATTTCTTTCTAGGCTCCTCACAGTTGCGATTAGCTGTCGCTTAAAGCGTTCTTGCTCGAGGGGTTCCTCTGGAACAATGAAGTCTTTGTTTCCGAGGCTGACATCCTCCTCGAAGACCGGTAGATAGTTACTATCCTCCGAATCCTCATTCCCAAAAGGCTCATCAGGGTTAACTTGTCCCTCCTCCCATTCATCCTGCTCGGACGCAGGCTCAATGGGGTCTTCGGGATCTTTGGCATCATCCGGAGTGTTGTTGTCTCCGGTGCTAGTATTGCTTTCCTTTTCGCGACACGATTTTGAGCGGCGCCGCTGATGTCGACGTTTTGATGGTGCCTCGACAGGCTTGTCCTCAATCAGGTCCTGCCTGCCGTCGTCGTCCTTTTTAGGTGTATTTACCATATACACATCGTACGTGGAGGTGGTCATCCAACTCTTAGTGATAGGCGGATTCCGGCGTGTTTCGTCTCCGGCATCGTCGTCCATACCGCTAATGTCTTCGGAGGCGTAATCTAGCATGTCGGTCAAGTCTTTGACAGTGGCTATTAAGTGGGTGGTGGGTGGGACGTAGAAGTCCCCACTCTCAGCCCCTAGTACGGGCTGGGCATAGTTCGGAGGTGATACTTCCGTAATGGCGAGAGATCGCATTATGTCCAAGGCCTCGTTTAGGAGCGCATGCTGGACGGGGAACTGGGGGCCTGCGGAGCTGGGCTTGGTAGACTCTACCTGGCCGTGCTTGCTGGATGCAGACCTTGAGAGTTCGGAGTTGGCATCCAGAGGTGAATTCGGCTCTCCGATGATAGGTAGAGTCCTGTTTGATTCTAGGTTTGCCGAAAACACAGTCTCCTCTGGGTCTCCGGCAGAGAGCTCCGTAGTAGGAGAGAGTCCGACAGGTTCCAAACTCCCATCTTCGGACGAGGTGGTCTGCTCTGGATCTAAGGCCAGGGCATGGATGATAGTTGGTCCTTGAGCGGTGCCTGATGATGGATCCGATGTGTTTCCTTCATGAGGACAAGGAATAGCCGTCGAGGCCGCGAACCCTTCGAAGATCAAGTCTCCTCGGATATCGGCGACGTAATTCAGGTTTCCGAACCTGACCTGATGACCAGGGGCGTAGCTATCGATCAGTTCGAGGTGACCAATTGAATTGGCCCGCAGAGCGAAGCCGCCGAACACAAAAAGTTGACCAGGGAGAAAAGTTTCCCCGGAAACAATATCTTTGTTGCTGATCGAACGAGCCATCGAACCTTCTACCGATGACATAGTGGAACTCTCAATGAAAGCACCAATGTCGGTGTCAAAACCGGCCGATCTCAAGTAGGGGGTCCCGAACTGTGCACCTGAGGATCGAAGGTAACAAGGGACACACGGAACACGATGTTTACCAAGGTTCGGGCCCTCTTAATGGAGGTAAAACCCTACGTCCTAATTGATTGTATTTGATGAGTATAGGTGTTACAAGAGTCGATCTACCTCGAGATCGTAATGGCTAAAACCCTAGATGTCTAGCCTATGTGAATTCTGATAGCCTCTACAGACTAAACCCTCTGGTTTATATACACACCGGAGGGGCCTAGGGTTGTACAGAGTCGGTTTACAAAAGAAGGAAATTACATATCCGGACGCCAATCTTGCCATCCACGCATAGGAGAGTCCTATCCGGACACGACGAAGGTCTTCCACCTTGTATCTTCACGGCCCATCAGTCCAGCCCATATCACACAGCCCGGACACCCGAGGACCCCCCTACTCCAGGACTCCCTCAGACAGCGCCGGCTCAACCGAGGCCCCACCCTGCCGGCAACGAGGGGGAGATAGAGGACATCACCGACTCCGTCAAGGCCCCGCCCCGCTGCCAATGAGGCCGCGCCACACGGAAAACGAGGAAGAGTACAACACGGTAGGTCGCCGCCGCTCGAGTCCAAGTAAGGCCACCGCTGCTACCCTCCGGTTGAAGCCAAGCTAGCCGGGTTGACCATTGATGGCCGATTAGCTTCTTGGCAGCGACGTGGAGTCGGAGAGCTGCGCTGGAGAAGAAGCTTCTGTTTGGATCAGCCGGACATGGGTGGGTAGCTTCGGTTAATTAATTATATCTCCAGCACACCCCTTTTTAGTTGAAGAATGTATGAAATGTAATGAAATCCGGCATGTTTATATGAAATCCGGCCGTGTATGAATGAATTTAGTTCGATTAGTTCGAATTCGTGTATCACTGGCATTCGATGAACATGCAAAACAATATGTACTAGCATTATTCCCAGGGTGATCACCTCGTTTGCAGCAGTTTCACATGTACTCCCTCCGGTCCTTTTTAGTCTGCATATAAGTTTTGTATGAAGTCAAAGTATCTCTACTTTGATCAATCTTATCAGTACAAAAAAAGACACATCTGTGACATTTTGGGCCGAACGAAATTTTTTTCTGTCATACTTATGACACTTCTATGACGATAATTGTGACAAAACCCGGTATCATCATAGATGTGGTGGAGTCCTACTTCTATGACAAAAAATCATGACAGAAAATGGGATTTTTGTCCTGGGCAGGCCGGAGACGCAGCTGCATGACATTCTTTGGGCCGTCCATGATGGAAAAAACCGTGGTAGAAGCGAGGGCAAGGAAAATATCAGGGTGTTCCCGGTTACAGTGGGTGGTCGGGGCCGAGCGATGCGCGTTTCTCTCGTACACGCACGCGCGTGGGTGCGAGGCATTGGGCTCTAACTGAAACCGAGCGATTGCACTGCAGGCTACACGTTACTGAACCAGAGCGATCGATCGATGGCTGTTAACTAAACCCGATCGAGCGATTACTTCGCTACTGCTGCTAACTGGAGCCGATCGATGCTGCCTCTGGATGAACAGTGAGCGTTGCTGGGGGGGTTTGGATGAACAGTTCCCGGTGGGGGTGGATGAACAGGACCCCGTGGTGTTGCCTCTGGATGAACAGGACCCCGATCGATCGAGTCGGTTGGGGCTGGATGAACAGGACCCCGTGGAGGGCTGGATGAATAGGACCACCCCGTGGAGGGCATGATGAACAGTAGACGGTGGAGGGCTAGATGAACAGTAGCCCGTGGAGGGGTGGCTGAACAGGAGCCCGTGGAGAGGGCTGGTTGAACAGTAGCCGGTGGAATAGCGCGTGGTGGAGGCTTGATGAACAGGAGCCCGTGGATGAACAGCCGCAAGTGGACGCTGGAGGAGGTCGACGGTGGATGAACAGTAGCCCATGGAGGCTGGAGGGGGTCGACGGTGGAGATGAACGGTATCCCGTGGAGTCCCGTTTTGCGGTACGCCACACCCCTCCCGATGAACAGGACCCCCGTTTCGACCGTAGCGCTCCAACACAAGTCCGTTTCCTCCGTTTTGCGGTACGCCACACCCCTCCCGATCAACAGGATCCCTGTTTCGACCGTAGGAGGTCCGTTTGCTCTGTTTTGCGGTACGCCAAACCCCTCCCGATGAACAGGATCCCGTTTCGAACGTGGCTGGTCGAACACAAGGCCGTTTCCTCCATTCTGCGGTACGCCAGGCCTTGTTTCCATCGGCCGTTCCGTCCAAGCCCTCCCGATGAACACGACGACGCATTCCGTTCCGACCCAGCCGGTTGGCTCCCCATGAACACGACGACGACGCTGTTTCTCCGTTCCGACCCCGCCATGTACACGAGCCCTGGCCGTACATACGCGCGAGTAGGCATTCGAGACCCCGCCCATATGTACGTACATGGACGTATTTACTTTTTTGCACCCTGGCCACTGTACGTATGTGTACATGCTACGTGCGTGCCTCTACTACGACACGTGCGCACCTCTACATTGACTAGTATGTACGTACACGTTCACGAGCAGAATGACAACACTACGTACGCTTCGACCAGGTGGGTCCCGACTGTAAGGCACTTCCTTGTGTGCCAAGATGTAGCTGGTGGGTCCCATCAGTCAGGGGGCGAATTGTTTTTTTTGTCCGGACGCACTTCCTTGCGTGCGAAGATGTACCTGGTGGGTCCCAGCAGTCAGGGGGAAACGTTTTTTTCACAAAATACGGTGGCCCGTCCGGTGGGTCCCCGCTGTCAGGTGGAGGAATAATTATTTTGCGCGTAATAAGCACACACTTCCTTGTTGCGGCCGTGGACCCAGCTGTCAGCCTCTCCACGTACAGTCCATGTCCGATGGAAGCCATTCCTTGACCACGTTGACCACGCCGCGCCGAGAGCACCGGGGCGGTGGACGACGGCGAGGCCTAGGAAGGGGACGACGCGGAGCCGGGGAAGATGCGGCAGTGGATGCCCACGCGTAGAGGAGTACGAGGGTTCACTGGTTCGCTGCGGTGTGAGGCTGCCGCCGCCGCAGAATAACAGGGGGTGTGGGTGAGTAGAGGGATGTCCTGGCCAGCGGTGGGAATAGTAGGGGCGGTGAGGCCTCCGCGGTAGCACAGCCGGCCACGGGAGGCAGGAGCATGCGGCATGACCGGCGCTGCTTTGGGCGGCTGGAGCAACAAGACCATAGGTTGAAGAAGCACTACGGCCGTTAGATGGACATCGTACGGTCACTGGAGCTAGAATTGTTCATATTGACTAAGTTGACAAAGCACTCCATCCCTGTCAACTTAGTAGGCCCACAAGTCAGCCTCCCACCAAGGTGGGTCCCAACCAGCAGGGGGAGTATTCATTTTTTGTGCGTAATAAGGAGGCACTTCCGGTGGGTCCGAGCTGACAGCGGGTGGAGCGTTTTTTCGCGCAATACGGTGGCCCGTCTGGTGGGTCCCAGCAGTCAGGGGGGAAACTTTTTTTCGCAAAATACGGTGGCCCGTCCGGTGGGTCCCTGCTGTCAGGTGGAGGAATCATTATTTTCCGTGTAATAAGGAGGCACTTCCTTGCTGCCGCCGTGGACCCAGCTGTCAGCCTCTCCACGTACAGTCAACATCCAATGGAAGCCGTTTCTTGACCATGTTGACCACGCCGCGCCGAGAGCACCAGGGCGGTGGACAACGGCGAGGCCTAGGAAGGAGACGACGCGGAGCCGGGGAAGACGCGGCAGTGGAAGCCCGCGCGGAGAGGAGTACGAGGGTTCACTGGTTCGGCTACGGTGTGAGGCTGCCGTCGCCGTGGAATAACAGGGGGTGTGGGTGAGTAGAGGGATGGCCTGGCCAGCGCCGGGAGTAGTAAGGGGCGGTGAGGCCTCCGCGGCATCACAGCCGGCCACGGGAGGCAGGAGCATGCGGCACGACTGGCGCTGCTTTGGGCGGCTGGAGCAAGAAGACCAGAGGTTGAAGAAGCACTATGGCCGTTGGATGGACATCGTACGGTCACTGCAGCTAGAATCGTTTATATTGACTTGGTTGACAAAGCCCTTGGGACGCTCAACTTAGTAGGCCCACAAGTCAGCCTCCGAAACGGTGC
Source organism: Triticum aestivum (assembly GCF_018294505.1). Taxonomy (NCBI): domain Eukaryota; kingdom Viridiplantae; phylum Streptophyta; class Magnoliopsida; order Poales; family Poaceae; genus Triticum; species Triticum aestivum. Next base: position 470,765,833 of record NC_057799.1, on the reverse strand, counting down.
GCCCCAGATGTCAGGGGGAGGAATCATTTTTTGGGCGGCTGAAGCAAGAATATCCGAGATTGAAGAAGAAGCACGACATCCGTTGGATGGACATCCAATGGCCACAGCTGCCAGAACCGTGTGCTATTGACAAAGCCTTGCATACGCGTCAACTTATTTTTTTAGGGGACGCGTCAACTTAGAAGGCCCACAAGTGTGTGGCAGAGAACATATAGCCCATTTGCGATTTGTAAGAATGTACAGCCCATTTTTTTAATTCTAATGGAATTTACTACAACCCATTTTACAGTTTGTTAAAAGTACAACCCATATTCTAGCTAGGACAACGATTAATAATTTCAACCAACCGCTCAAAACAGAATTCAAAAAAACTTCCCACATTTTTATGGGATCCGAAATATTTTTATCCGAAATTTCTAGTCAGATTAAATATAATTTCAAAATAAAGTTGTATTACATTAAAATCCAACGAAATATTGCGCGCGCAACAAATAATGAAATTAAAATTTTCAAATTCCGAAAATAATATATTTTTTAAACTAATTACGCGTTTGGTGCATTTTTTATAGTTACTGCCCAGTTATTATAATTACATCCCATTTATTATTTCTCAAAGTCCATTTTCTTGTTAAGCCTAATGCATACCTCCTAGGAAAGTTTGCAGCCCAGCGGGGCGGAGAATAACAGGTTGACCCGGATATTGTGTACAACTGTCGGCCCAGTTGCATTGCTGATGTTGAAAAAAAGGCATGTGTAGTACAGTACAACCTAACATGGCTACTCAGCCCATATTCAGTGACGCCGGAAAGGCCCAAACAAGGCTTCTGTACAACTTTTTGAAGTCACTGAGCTCAATTAGTAACTTCAGAAAAAAGTTAGATTACATTGGAACCTAATTAAAAGCTGTCACGAGCAAAGAAATAATTCAACAGGTCCCACTTGTGTGTGTGTGCGTGTGTGTGTTTGTTTGTGTGAGAGAGAGAGACCCATCGGTCGATGCTCGTAAATACATCTTTCGGCCATATGCATTGCTGATGCTTAGTAAAAACTTATATAGTTGACACAATCATATAGAACATCATAGCACACTGAACTTGCATACAAAAATTTCACGCAAGCGGCACAATCAGGATGGAAGCAGTGGATCGCTACGGGTAGGGCTATGTTGAAACCAACGAACTCGTACATAACGGTTCATCGTCTTTATCAATGACAGGGAAATATCTTGAATGCTGTGCAAAGAAAACAGACAGACAACACAATAATTCTGCTAGCACATTAAGTTGACGTACAACCCTTTCTAAAAAAAGTTCAGGTACGAAATTAGAACAGGTCACAATCAAATGTACTGGCACATCAGTGCTTCACACCCATAGCTCAGATTTAACTAGTATCTGACAAGGTTCAGTTGTTACCTCAAATTAGAGCACATCCAGGCAGCCAGCCCTGCCTCTTCTCCCAAAGAAGCAGTGGCCTCCGCCGCGCGATGGAGTAGGCCCTGTGCCATCCATCGTTTCGGGCAACACGGGGAAAGTCTAACGTTGACTCCTGTAATGGACGTCGTCGACGGACCCTGGCACCAGCGGCGGCGACAGGACTTCGATTGATGGATTGACCACTTCCTTGACATGCATGAACATTCAATACAGGTACATCCCTAATGTGGTCCGCGGCGGCCTTGGTGGCGACGAATAGTACAACCCCGGTTCCTGCACCGGTATCTCAACACCAATCACCTACGGTATGGTGGACGGCTTCTTCATCCATGCCATAACCGTCAGAACCCAGCTGTCTGGAGGAACAAACATACTTACAAGCTCACCTCCAAGGTTGTTGATAAGCTCATTCATGGACTCGCTGTTCCAAGCACGTCGAGGCATGCCGTGGAAGGTAAGATTTGTTAAAAACTCAAGCTCAGAGGGCACCGAGCCCCATCCTGGGTGCCACCGATCAAAGCTCACCAAAGCGCCATTGCAGAACAAACACCGGGAAGATTCGAACACACGACTGCAGTCGAAAGTTGTCCGAAACCTGACGAAGAAATCAGCCGGTGGCGGTCAGACTTCGACGAGCAAGTCACTTATTTGGATGCCGTGCGTAATGCCAAGAGCTTTGACAAGGTCGTCCGGCGAGACAGGAGGCCGGTCGCCGTTGATGGTTACCATCAGCACTTTGCCGGCAAGCTGGTCGTCAAGCGCCGCCATGCCACTGTTGAGCGACAGCACGCAGCGATCGAAGGCAGGACGGAACTCAGGATCTCCGGCTCGGAGATCCGCGTTGACCGGCGACATGATAGTGAGCTTGAGTACAGGGAGTACATGAGGGGGATTTGGGGGAACTGGAGTAGGAATCGAGATTCCAGAGGTGGGGGAGGGGCGGGAGATTGGGGATGAAAAGGTAGCTTGAATTTCGAGCACGCGCCAATATGCTCTCGGTGTGCAAGCGCACGAAAACACCGGTGGAGCCCACATGTCGGCCTAAGAGTCCTTATTCTTTCTTTTTTGGAGAGCCCGGCCTTTTTTATTATCTTTTGAGAGCCCGGCCTGAGAGTCATAATTGACCTGTTTGGCATTGCGTTACTACTCGGCCCATATTCAACGACACCTGACTGGCCCAAACAAGTATACATCATCGAAAAGACACTGAGCTCAAATTATATAACTTGAAAAAAGGAGATACACTCTAAACACTGGAGAATGTTGATGCCCTCATTTAGCCCACCAGTAGTTCGAGACAATAAACAGTTCGAAACAACGATATATACAACATTCAAACACTGACTAGTGACTACTACTGACATAAATAGCAAGACATGATAATTCATAAGAAGTCTTGCTACACCACCAAAACGCACCCATCTGCAGCGTTCAGACTCTCGTGATCCAGACGAGAATGACATTCTAAACAGAGCCAACTATTACATAGTAAGAGTGACATAGACGAGGATGACCAAATGACAAGGAATATGCATAACAAAAGAAAGAACTACCCATCCAGAACAAGCAGCAAAGACAACAAAGTCATTCGAAGAGATGATCCAACACCATCATAATTTGTAGCCCCGCTTCAGCGACCAATGATCCGGAGACACCAGTACTCCACCCTTTCGACGCAACAGCCCAAATACCTATCAACCTGAAGGATTGCACCACATCACTTCCTGTCGTAATTGAGACATCCAAGGATCAAAGTTAATCCGGATGCCTTTGTCATTCTCACCTTCTTTTGGCTGCAGGCTGTATCGTTGACAATCAGGGGAGTTTGCTCCCGAACTCCTAGGGCTCGCCGTCACTACAAAAAAATACACTTCCGTGATGATACGTGTTTGTCACAGTAGGTCGCATCTTTTGTCATGCATGTACATCCATGACAAATTTATGACAGAATCAAGATAGTCATACCTGTGCTGTCGTAGAAGTGTTCCATGACATTACCAAAATTATCATCACGGAAGTGTCCACTTCCATGACGATAAATCGAGCGTCACAGAAGTGCTTTCGTCAAGGGTGACAGACACGTGGCATCCACCATAACGGAACGCCGTTAAGCTATCGGGTCGGGTTTTGGATCCGATAACCCGTTAACAGCCGCGACCAATGGAGATTTTCCACGTGTAAAATCGTCATTGGGTGGAGGAAACACGTGTCGGCTCATCGTTGGGACAGATGTCATCCACTCATTGGACAGAAGGCGCCTATGATACGTCGACACGTGGCATGACCCATCAAGTTTAAATGGGCCGGCCCAACTAAAGGCCCACAAGATTTTGCGGACCATAATGGGCTGGCCCAGCTAAAGGCCCACGAGATTTTGCAGACCATAATGGGCTGGCCCAGCTAAAGGCCCACAAGATTTCGCGGGCCATGATGGGCCGGCCCAGGTAAAGGCCCACAAGATTTTTGTGTGCCATAATGGGCCGGCCCAGGTAAAGGCCCACAAAATTCTTGCGGATCATAATGGGTCGGCCCAGCTAAAGGCCCACGAGATTTCGCCGACACTAATGGACCGGCCTAGCTGTAGGCCCACAAGATTTTGATGACCCTAGTAGGCCGGCCCATTAACTAGCTGCCATGTTTTGGGCCAAATGCCAGCCCATATTTGATCCGGTCCATTAATGGCCTGCCACGTTCCGGGCCTAATAATGGCCCATATGAGATCCGGCCCGTTAAAAGCCTCCCACGTTCTGGGCCAAATCACGGCCCAGATCAGGTCCGGCCCTTTAAGAGGCTTTGGCCTCAATTATGGCCCATATCAGATTGGGCCCGTTAACTGGACGCTATGCTTTTGGACCCACTTGCTAAAGGCCCATTTAGTAATTCGGCCTGATATTAGTTTCGACCTGTTAAGGGCCCGTTTAACATTTCGGCCCTATATTAATTTCGGCCTGTTAAAAGCCCGTCATATAGTTGGGCCTAACTACGGCCCGGTTTGCATCCGGCCTGCTCGCAGCCGATATCTGATTGGGACAAACAAGAACCGAGACAATTTTGGCCTGTTAAAAGCCCGTGATTTGATTCGCACAATCATGGGTCGAGGTCCATTTCGGGCTGCTGCCGGCCCGTGAGCTGTTCGGCACGTTTCAGGCCCAACCTACTTCTCCGCCTCCTAAAAGCCCATTGAGTTTTCTTGCGAAAAGAGGGCCGGGGGTTACTCGGCCTATTAAAGGCCCAAATCTACTAGTGGGCCAATTTGACGAGGCCCATGATGCGGATCATACATCATGATTGCGTGACGGCCCGATTATGTACCGTAATTTTACGGTTTGGCCGGTTTACTGCGAAGACAGGATATATATACAGTAAAATAACTGCAGCATCGTGAATAAGAAAAAACATAGACTATACAATAAAGAAATTACGGCATATTACATCCACTGGGCATCAAAGTTCGCCACTATGATAATAAAGCACAAGCAGACAACAAATTACATACACTGGGCATCAAAGATCGCCACCAGTGCAAATAAACACGCCGACAAAATAATATACAAAACCGACAGCACTTCAATAGAGTTCAAGAAAGGTTAGCCCTGCTGGCGAGCTGCAGTGCAACCACCTGAGCAAGATGATGAGACTGCGCTTGTTCAACACTTATATCTTCCTCACTCTGAAAGATAAACAAGCAGACAGATGACAGGTTTTGCACATAAAAGTATCAGTGCTGACAATTCATCACATTTCTTACTGACGAATAAAGTGACACAGTTTAAAATTGCATTAACACAATATGGTATTGTTCAGGTCAAGACATGGCAAGAAATGACATTGTGAAGGAGTTGGCAGCTTCACGACACCACTGGATTACAGATCAAGAACTCATAAGTATCAATGGTTAGTGTGCTGTCAATTTATCCCATTTCAGATTGGCAAATAAAGAGACGGTTTAAATAATAGTAGAATGATATGACATTGTTCATAGTTAAGACATTGTAGAATATGACATTGTGTTGTAGTGGGTAGGTTCACCACACCACTGGATTACGGATGAAGAACAGAAGCATACATGCAGTGCAAAAGAAGATCACTTGCTCTGTATAGTTTAATTTACATGGTATGAAGAAGGAACTTGGTTGTACAACTGAAAACTTAAATTGAGAAGGACAAACTTTTTTTTATGAACTACATAATAAACTTTAAACATGCAATTTGATGCAAACACCAAAAATAAACAGCTGTTGCAGTCATGCCTAACCAAATATACACAACAAAGTTTGAAGGCTTGAGAAGGACAAACTTACATTACTGGTGAAGACAGGCTCTATAAAGCCCTTGTCCATGCTGAAGGGGGGGCAATTCAAGAAGTTTACCACATAATCTTCTTCATAAGCATTGCCTTTATTCTACATTTTGTTAAGAGTAAATATAGATGTGACAATATACGAAAAAATGGAGAATATTTAAGATAAGATGAAGAGTGATGCTACATAACCAAGTATCTATAAATATATGTGCAGCGATACAGGCAAAAGGCACAGCCAAGAGCAATGCACAGCTAAACTTCTTCAGTACCAACCTTATGGTAAGAGTAAATATAGATCTGATGTGTAGAAAATGGAGGGCAAAGGAAAATAAGCTGCAGAGTGATGGTACATGAACAACTACCTGTCAATATAAGTACACTGATAAAGGACATCATGTACTTATAAGAACAATGCGGAGCTAAAAAATCATTGGCATTGGATATATTCTACACTAATGTAACCATTCATACAGATCAGATAATTTGGAGCGAACAATTGATAAGCAAGCTATCATGCATACTGCTGTCACATAATGAACAAGGTATGTATGCAAGTACAGTGATACAGGACAAGAGGTACTAACAAGAGCAAAGCAGCGGGCAACATATTTGCAATATCCTGTCGTTCTTTTCAAACCGGAATTCTTCTTCAAGCAGATTTCCTGCAAAAAAGATCCGTAAGGCACATGCGGAAAAGTAGAAGTTCAAATTGTCATTTGATTTCATAGACAGTACCTCATCCTGGGAACGAGACCAGTGCATAACAAGGTTTTTTCCATTCAATGTCTTATAAATTTAGCACGGGAGACTTCACCAGAAATTCGTTTATAGACTTGCCATCAAAGTGTGATTTCTTCTGGTAACACCGATACTGCTGCAATGCTTCCTTGAAAAGCACAAGAAATCTTTGCTCGTCATGACTATCCAGATTGACCCTCGCCTAGTTACAACAATGTAATGTAAATCATTGATGTGTTCGATCAACAGAAAACAGGAAAATAATAACCATGAATAATAGCACTTACACGTAAGTTGGACAGGAAGATGTGAAAATGGTGTTTGTCTTCACTATAATCTTCCCATGATGGGAATATATGCACGTAGTCCCTAACAACATTGAAAGCATTGTCTTTTAAACTGGGAATAAATGGAATGGGGTTCCAATCTACAGGAATTGGCCGTCTCTGCAGTTGGGATAGGTCTTCGGCCGGTGGACTTGCTGTACTTTTTGCTGCAGTGGGATTTTTCTGTGGTATAGCTGGTGCTATGGCAAATGAAATCGGTATACCTTTTGCTGGAGTGCAGGTCCTGTGTGGTTGGGCTAGTGGTGTGGCCAGTGAAGTATGGGTACAGTCTGCTGGAGTCGGTCCTACGTTTAGTGTCACTGGTTGTACAGCCAAAATAAGTGGGCGCTGTCTGATTTCTCCAGCACCACCACGTTTTTCAAGGACTTTGCTGGTGCTCCTTCAGGTTCGGCAATCACCCTCTTCCTTTTTGATGTCTGGTGCACAAGAACAGCATTTGAGTGGAAAAACATGGTATGATGACAGATGGAATATGTATTGATAATGGATGGGCATGGCATCTCGAGTTATATGATGAGTAAACTAAGCAGATGGCGGTGCAACAAAGTAGAAGAAATGCAAGACAACATATGCAAGATACACGCAATCAATAAAACCTTGCCAAATTAGAACAGGCACCTTGATGGGTGAACAGGACAGGACATCTGCCTTTGACTCCTCGAGGTTAGAATAGTCATTAGGATGATATTCTGAACAAGAATCAACAGGTGGGGAGCGTATGAGTTTCATTGCTTCCAGAATGGCACTCAATGCCTTGGTGCTAATTTTGTAAGTCATTGCAGTGTTCCACAATATTCTTCTGATGCGCGGATTCTGATATTCACTGTAATTGCGTATAATATCTGAGAACCATGAAAACATAAATAGTTGTGAGATTATCTTTGTAATGTAGATGATATTCTAATATAGGGGCACCCCTGTAAACACTTGTGTGCTATCACTGGATTCTAATGAGAGAGCTCATGTGTGCTGTAATATGGTGCGTGCATTTATATAATCTGGCACAAGAACACAAAAAAATTGGCTCCAGAAGTAAGGATAGCTGGCAGATGATAGGTTCATAATATACTATATAGAGAGTTTATTACGAAACCATGATAACAAGACCACACAACAACTAGGCAGATCATAGTGTACATAACAGGGGTACACCATAACCACGATATATAAATCGGGAAAGTGGAACTGGCTTGAAAATACGGTGTTGTATTGCCGCTAGTAATTGAAAGCCTATCGATCACGTACATGCCAGCTCTATCAGCTGTGGACTGCAGATGTCCCTGCGCCCCTTCCTGACAAGGAACATACTGTACGTACTAAATACAGAATAACAAAGAGGAACATGTTAAAGAACAGAAGAGGAAGCATATTCTTGAGGTTCTGCTTCATTGCATACAATGTTGGTTGCCCACTCATGATGAATCAGAGCGCCCAAAGAAATGCAATTCCATGATGTCTCTCTATATGTGGCAATTTTGAACAAGAGTCATTAGGATCATATTCTGAACAAGAATCAACAGGTGGGGAGCGTATGAGTTTCATTGCATCCAGAATGGCACTCAATGCCTTGGTGCCAATTTTGTAAGTCATTGCAGTGTTTAGCTTCAAGAGTGGACTGCTGCTAGTGCGACACAAAGCAGCTACACAGATCATAGTGTAGATATAACAGGGAAAACCCTAAGTATCAGAGTAAAATCAGCAAAGTGGAACTTGCTGGAATATATGTGCTAGTATTGCCGGTACGGTTAGAAAGGCTTCGGATACTAGCTCTCTTCAAGTGAAGGTGCGGTACTGTTAATATCAGTGTTACTCTCAAAGGCGACACAGCTCCCCGCATTTCCTTGCTATTCTTATAGGATTCAAGTGGGCAGGCCACTACAAATCCTATTCCTATGTTTACAAGATCCTACGAATCAAAGAGGCTCAAAGTGTCCATCACAACCGACCGTATAGACCTCTACACTGCAAATGTCCCTGCTCATCTTAAGTACAAGGAACATACTGTACTATACTATCATTCTCCCTCCATTCCAAAATATAAGTCTTGGTAGAGATTTCAACTATGGATCACATACAGATGTATCCAGATACATTTTAGAGTGTAGATTCACTCATTTTGCTCCATATGTAGTCCATATTAAAGAAGAACGAAAGAGGAACATGGTAAAGAAGAGCAAGCAGATTTTCGATAATAAAATGTTGGTTGCGCAGTGCCCACACATGATGAACCAGAGCGCATTAAGAATGCAACTCCCAGCTGTCTCTCGACCATTTCAGGCGGTTGGATGAAGATCCTACGTCTCCTAACCCATCTTCTTCCTCATCTCTGATTCTTCCCATAAAGAACACCGCACGGGCTGCCGCCTGTGTTCCTCCGCCACCCCCACCCCCACCCCGCCCGAACCCCCACCCGCGTCGATTTTTCTTTGTTCGGCGAGGCCCCACAACCACCCAAGCCCCTTCGTTCGCACCGGCGAACTCCGGCGAGCTCTGAAAAATCGACTGACCCAATTTTGAAATTTAGTCTACTGTGATTTAACTAGTGTGGAATATAAAAGGGGAAAACCATAAGCATTGGGAGTATAGTGTTGAGCGTGCCATGGCGGATCTGAAGGTGCAAACCGGACAAAGGCAACTTCGCAACCAAGACAAGAAATCAGAGTAAAGCAGTGGCGATCTATTTTCTTGCTGCGATAAATAAGTTGAGCAGATACGAAAGAGTACCGCCTCTGGTGTTGCGGCGTGTACACATCTGCTGAGAATTTGACGGTGCTGCGGTAGCGATAGCTGTCGGTGGCGTGGAAGCAGATCTAGGAGGGTAGCCGGTGGCAGCGGGGCGCGGTGGACGAGACGGTCGTAGGAGCGGCGCCGGCAAGGTGGACGACGGCGGGGATGAAGCGAGAGGACGGGATGCACGGATCCCGGTCCGAAGCCGTGGATGAGAGAGGTCGATCTCTTGTAATGGACGGTGGCGTCGGGGTATCAGCTCCAGCATGGTGGAGGAGGACGGCGGTGGATGGGGTGGCGGACGGCGGCAGACGGAGGAGGGTGGGGTGGAGAGGGTGTTTTGGCGCCCACGGTGTAACATCCCAAAATTCTAAATTTTAGAATGTTATATTAAATAGATAGATTTGATTGATTGTTTGATTGTTGTGTGATTGAGTGAGTGAATTCGAAACTTTTTGAAAGTTAAATGAGAGGGAATAAAAGGACTTTCCCAAACTTTCATTTTTGCTTTTATGATCTCCGTGAATTCAAATTCTTTTCACCACAAAACCCTGGAGAGAAGATGACATGACTTCTTCCATTTGTTTAAATGACATGGGGTGTTGAAAATATTTGAATTTCATTTGAGAATATTTCCAATTCTGAAACTTTATGCAACTCAATGATTTTCACGAGCGAAGATAAAATGACTTCTTCAAAACATATGAAATATGAGTTGGGAGTTTTAAAGAATCAAATTCAAAGTCCTCTTGGAAATTATATTAATTCGGAGTTATTTGGGTTTTATTCAAATTATTTTTCTCCAAATATATAATACACGGAAAATAGGGTAACATGATTCCCTACAACAGAAAATTGGAGAGAAATAAATTTGAAATAATTTTGGTATTTTTAAAATGATTTTTATTGGATTTTATTAGAACAGTAGCACTCTTTGCTTTATACTAATTTGTGTGAATTTTATTTGGCATTGGAAAAATGTTCACGTTGTAGAAAATCTTTTTCTGAAAATTTTGATATATAATATGCCTATATTATATTTTGCTTCTATTTTCTTTAGTTTCATTTTAGTTTGTCTGTGTTTAAAATAAATAACTCTTCGAACAGTGCCAGGCTGAAGCCCCGCACTGCTCTCTCTCTCTCTCCGCGCCAGGCCAGCCGGCCCAGCCCCGCAGCGGCCTGCGCCCGTGCCTGAATCGCCTCCGTCTCGCTCGCCCGCTCGCACGCCGCTTCACCCATTCACCGACAGGTGGGGTCCACCTGTCGGGACCTTCTTCTACCCGCCGCCGGAGTCCGACTCCAGCACTCCTCGCCGGAGACGCCGTGTCCAGGCGGGACTCCTCTCCCTTTGCCCCTCGCGCAAGCCGACCCCCTCCTCCTATTTATACCGCCGCCCGGGCCCCATTCCTCCTCCTTTGCCGCAAATCGCCGCCCTCGCCGGAGTTCCTGCCTCCAACGAGATCTGCCGCCGCCGCCGCGCCCCGTTCCATCACCCTCAACCTCCGCCGACGCCGCCATCACCTTCCCCTCCTTGTGCCACTTCTCCCACACCCCGCGGCCACGCCGGAGGACCGCCGGAGCAGCCACCCCGACGCCGCTGTCGACTCCTTCTCCGGCGACGTCGACGCCCACCACCGCGATAAGCCGCCGGTGCTCCTCGTACGTCCGATCTAGGTTAGATGGACAGGATTAGATTAGTTCTTTTTTTTATTCAATTTTTTTTACTTAGTGAACGTTCACTGCTTTGCCTTCGCAGCGAACGGTTTTTAACCAATAGATTTCTAACCCGTGGCCAAGGACCTAGGTGTAGATTTTATTTTTTAGTTCAGTCCCTGATTTTCAAAACACCACAACTTTTCAACCGTTAGTCCAAATTCAGTGAAACCAACGCCAATTTCTTCGTTATGATCCCCTCTATCCAGTAATCCAACTCAAACATGTTTTTGAAATTTTAAAATTTGAATTAGATCAGATTTGAATTTGAATCTTCTTTTGATCGTAACTTGAGTTTCGTAACTCCGATTTAGTTGATTCTTTTTGCAAATTAAAGCTCTTGACCTAAACTTTCTGATAAGGCCAAATTCACATAATTTTGGTACTGTTAGAAATTGTTTTATGTTGCAAGAGTTATTTGCTTGGTTTTGATGTTTTCCGAAGTATCTTCTTCGTTCTTTCTGATCTTTTGAGTGATTGCATATGTGTGGTTACCATTGCTTGCTTACGATAGATTGACCGGAGTGTGACGAGTAGAACTATCAGGAGTTATGAGTGCGAATCATCTTCATCAACAATACAGGCAAGTTCACACTTTGATCATGCCTCTTTACCACCCAGTTTTATTGCATTAGATCAATCCTCAAACAATTGCAATGTTAGGATCTGATTAATATGTGCGTTTTGGGAAGTAGATGAGGTAGTACCTATTGCCCTATTTATTATCAAACCTTTTGGAGTTACTTCTACGTTTGCTTATATTGCTATGCTATGCTCGTAGACGTGGATTGGGTTTGAGTGAATTTCCATGACAGATGTGAGATTGTTAATTAATGGTTCAACTTAAGGTGGCTACTTAAATAAAGATCTGGGTGGATTGAGGCACCTGGAGAACCCAGTGTTGCCTGTATTTTTGGATATTCCGGAGTACCCGTGTGATCATCCTATGGACCGCCACCCAGACTCAAAGGGATCATAAGATTATTCATGCTTCTGTGTACAGCCACAAGCCATTATGGGCTCTGGCATAGTTGAGTAAGTTGTGTGAGCTCTTGAAGAGGTGGACTAGCATATGTAGGGGGATTGTAGGTGTAACGGTCTGCCCGGAGTAGAGAGTAAATGCTTCTGAAAGACTGTGTCTCGATCATCCGTTTCTCAAACACCATGTAGTGCGAGAAATCAAGCGGGGGCGATCGAGTCTTGTGGGGAAAAGTGTGCAAACCTCTGCAGAGTGTACAAACTAATCACGATTAGCCGTGTCCCCGGTTATGGACGTCTTGAGTATCTAGATCCTGGATTATCATGTGTATCTCATCATGTTACTTAATTTAAATTTTATTTGGGTTTAATCACGTTCTTAATTGGGATTGAGTTGGAGGTACCTTCTCAATGTTTAACAACCACCATGATAGTTAAATAAAATTTATTCCTTTGTTGTAGGGAAAAATTAGCTTTTCGCAAAAACATGTTAACCATAGAGCTTTTCCACCAGCCAAATATGCATATAGTGATAGTTATAATTCATCATTATCCTATGGTGTGAATTTGCCAGTACATTCAATGTACTGACCCTCTGTGGCTGCAACATCTCATGTTGCAGGATATCTTACGACGAGTAAGTGATACGTTAGGGTTATGATTTGTACACTCAACTTTGCCGTTGGTGTTGATGGGAATCCACAACCTTGTTACTTCCGCTATTTGGATTGAGGTAATAGTATTTACGTTATTTTGTACATGTGAATTACCTCTGTTATAAATCCTCAAGTACTGTGTGTGTCAGCATACCGATCCAGGGATGACACTTAAGCACAGAGACTTGACCGCCTGAGGTCGGGTCGCTACACACGGAGTACGAATGGGGAAAAGGGAGGTAGAGAGGAAGGGGGAACCATGTATTCAGGGCGCGCTTGTCTCAAATGCGAGGAAATTTACAAACTTAGCCCCCGTTTCAAATTTCTACTACATCACAGCAACATTAGTCGGTTGGGGATAGGACGGTAATCTCGCATACACCGAATATTTGCCGACGAGAGTTTGTTTTTGGCGCCCACCGTGTATGAGTATGAATCGGGGAGGGAGTCGATTTCGGCCGAGGACACACTGTGTTTTAGCGCCCACCGTGTATGAATCCGGGTGAGAGGCGGTTACGTCACGTTTGGGTGAAATTACAAACCTACCCCTATCAAAACCTATAGAAATCCAGCAGATAGGCTTTGCGTGGTAGGGATAGGCATTAGTGATTTCCATCTCGCAGATTTTGGTTTCGGGCGGTTACTGCGAATTTCCCCGCTTCGTTCAGATTTTGCAGAGTGCATGTTTACCGTGCCAACTCAATTCGAATCCCGTTTGTATTCTATTATTTTTTCGGGCGGGATCCATTTTCAATTGGAATTACATTCTATACACATCATTTTTTTATATACTTTCAAAAGCACAACACCATTTATACATAAATATGGTTTACAACTGGCATGATCTCAGATTCATAAGGTTGTATCCATCAATTTGGATTTTCAAATATTTGAAACCACTTTATGTTGAAATCCAATGTATGCATTCCTCGCTAACTGTCTCCAATTAATGTGTGTTTCATGCGGTTTTTTTTACTTCTCAAACATGTATAATGTGTTTCACACACGCAACATATAGTGTAATCCCGTTTAGACATTAATTGCATATAAACCATGCATTGTTTGTAATTGAAGAATCTATGGATCACCAATATTGATAAACTATATAACATTACACGTGTGCCCAAATTCAAATGAATATGCATGTTTGATACACCAATTTGCGTTATGATATTATCGATGTCGTGATCTCCAGTTTAAATATTTGAATCCCCTTTAATCCAGATATTCGTCTCATATAGCTATCGCTCATGCTTATATAGGACTATTTCTCTGGACCTATACGCGTTCATCGTCTCTCAGGTATCTCTCATGCTACCTGTATGTCGACAATGATCTTTTATCTTCGTAACACACTGACGGTACTCTCTCCCACGACCTTCATCACTCTATCTCTATCTAAGTATATCTCGCTCCGTGCTATGTGTCTCTAACTATGATTCTCCATGTGGAATCTCTTTCTCTCACACAAACACAAAACTTTGTCTCCCGGGATCTCATTTCTCTCTACTATTCCCATGTGTGCCACTCGCACACCCCTCATACAGAGATGTCTTTCGCTCCTTAGATATGAGAACCTACGACTCTTCCTCTTCAATGTCTCTTTCTCACACACAAACACAAACTCTGTCTCCCAGGGTCTCATATTTCTCCATTGTTCTCTTGTATGTCGCTCACACACCCTCTCTCCCTAGAGATATCTTGCGTTCCCACGTATGTCTCTCTAGTTATCACTCTCGTTGTGAAATATCTTTCTCTCTCGCAGACACAAAACTCCGTCTCTCTGGATCTCATTTCTCTCTGATATCTATTTGTATGTGACTCACATGCACCCTCTCTCTATCTCTCTCACACCCACACACATAACCCAGCCTTCTGATCAACTCGACTCCTATCTCTAACGCACACTAGCTTGCATCTTTACCTCTCTATTTATCTGTTTCTCCATCAACCTTCTTTCTCGCCCTCACTCTTGATTCCTATCACGCACACTACATATGTTTCTCTCTACATGCAGTCAAGTGCCCTCTCACACACATATATAACTTCACCCTTTGAACCACCCGACGGTCATCTCCAACACCCAAACTAGCGGATGTCCCTCTAGCTAGCATCTCCATCTCTGTATCTATCTGTAGTTTCTCCGTCAACATTTCTTTCTCGCACGGAGTCTTGCTTCCTATCACCCACACTATATATGTCTCTCCATACATATGCATTTATAGGTTGGTCTCTTTTGCACAATCGTTGCGCCTCACTCCCTCTGCTCGCCATAGATGCATGCTCCAGCCCACGCCACTATCTCTTAAAGACAAAAACACATGCTCAATTGTCGGGCCTTCTTCCCTGCATTCTCACATGCATGCATATTGTCATACCGATCCGTCTCTCCCATGTCGTTGATCTTAT
>NC_057799.1:470691268-470749807 GCF_018294505.1 Triticum aestivum | reverse complement strand
CTCTCACACACACACACACCCCACACACACACACACTAAGACTCCATTTCACACACACATGCTCTAGGCGGAGCATTTGTTCCTACCACCCTTCATCCAACCTTACCCGTATGATAAACAATAACCTTTATTTACTTGCATAACATGGACAAATTCCACTTTACTTTAGTAGTCAGCAAACTTATCATCTGTACCCTTATAAAAAACCGAGTTGGCGGTGATGGTGTGCCGGCCATCTTGTAATACAGACCGTATGATCTATATCTGAGGATAGAAACAAAACTATGATAATTTTACAAAAGATACCCGCACCTCTCACGACATCATTATCTCCCGCAACCTCATTGCTCAGCAATTAAAAAAGGAATAAGTCTCTGGAACAATCTAGCATGCATGGTGGCCGCTGCCGCCTGTCGGCGCCGTCCATCCCCATGCCTCCGCCCATTCCGACCACCAGTCACCACCACACTCCACTCCTCCTCACCTTATCTCTCATCTTTCATTTTTTCGATGACATTCTCGAGATACCAGTTTTCCGATAAAATTCTCGAGATATCATTAGTTTTTTCACATGGGATTACTCCTGCATGGGTCAATCACAATAGGTGTTCTGTAAAAAAAATGCATATTGATGTTCCGTGCAATGCACGAGAATCTTGCTTGTAATTATATAACGCAAATCACGAGCAGGAAGTGACATTTTTTTGACACAACCACGTTAACATGGCCACGTAAATCACTAGCTAAAGTAAATACCATTATACTTATATCCCGATGCAAAAGGTTGAGTACTTGTCCGAAGAGTAGAGTCGCACACACGCACTCTGTCTCTCAGAATCTCTCACACACACACACCATTTACGTGACGCCCACTTAAGCAGACACGTATGTTACAATTTGTGCACCCGTGGGTACACATGATGCTGCGCATTTATTTAAGCCGGAAGGCGAACCCAAACAGTAGCTGCATTCATTCCCCTCCCGTCGCCTCTTGACTGGTCGCCGTCGCCCGGTAGCCATGGACCGGCCGAAGGTAACAACATACGCCATACTCCCGCCGGAGCGGCGCTTTAATATGGAAATTTTAGTGGTCATGCATGCATCTTTTTGTGCTAGCACTCCTATATAAGGGTTGACCGGTCGCTTCCCGCGGATGTGCGCGGGCGGTGGAAGAGGAAGGAGAAGGAAGCGGGCTGTGGAGTAACGTTTTTTACCACAATTTCTTAGGAAACTGAGTGCAATAATTGAGTAGTTTTGCAAACTACCAGTACTACATCTGAAACGGTTCAAAACCTATACTCCCTTGCCAGCGCGCGCTTCCCGCGTGAAATGGCCAGCGTCGCCCTGGAGCGTCAGTTCCGCATTAATGCCTGGCCAGAGCGGAGGCGACCTCTCACTGGCGCCGGCTTTGAAGTGGCGCGACGGCCGAGAGAGCGCCGCTTCCCGGTGCACGCGACTGCTCCGCGTCGAGACTGGCCATAGGCCCTGTTTGGATCCATGGGTTAGAGTTAGTTTGAGCTAGTTGGGGCTCAAATAGCCCTAAAGTATCCAAGCATGAGGGTTTAAATTGGAGCAAGTTGCACCGAACCCACCAAAAAAAACCATCCCACCCAAGAGGTGCTAACTGGAGATAGTTCTCATTGGGACCACTGAAAAATCACTTTTGTCTCTCCATGAAGTGCATTTATTGTCAATCTAACCCTGTCACCCAAACACCTCTTTGGCTATAGTTAGTTCAGGGTTAGTCATGAGTTAGTCTAACCTCTAGCTAAGTTAGAGTATCAAACAGGAGCAGTATAGGACATGCAAGTTGCTCAAAGCATACAGGCAAATTCGTACGTGAAAAGTTTTTTTCTTTTTGAAAACGGAACGTGAAAGGATTTTTTTAGAATGCTCTTGGCATGTCGCTAACATGTGATAGTTAACCGACCTCAATAGACGGCAGAAATGCCAGCCCGCCGCACTTTGATATCGACGAGGAGGGAGAAGCAATACAGGCTGCTGGATTACTACAGATAGGTGTCGCACGGAAGCCAAGAAATATGGTGATAGCGTCGATTAGCCATGTACTAGTATGATGTAACTACACTGGGCTGCCGTGTTTCGTACTCTTCCAGTCCACTGTGGAGATGATTGGTTAATTTTATATCGCTGAATAATATTAAATATTATGAGTGCAGACGCTCCACCACGAGGTTCCTTTCTCCTTCTCGGTCATTCGGAATCTACGTTCTTGCACTCTATTTTTTTACGTGAGCTTTGTTCATCCTTTTGCCAACACGCGAGACATCTAGCATCAAGGTGCATGTGTTATGCAAGGATCGTTCCATCTATATGAAGAACACGTGGGACTGGAAGTACGAGACGGACATGTACCCAGGAGTGGACGTACGAACCTAAGTAATGTAGCGCAGTAAGTGAAGTAGAAAGGCACAAATGGTATGAACATGCATGGCATATAGGGTGTGTTTGGTTGCGTTCTCGTCTCAGCATAGTTATTCCCTCTTCATGCATGCTCAACTCAACACCCCTCTTCATCCATGCTCTCTTCATGCATGCTTCTAGTGTATTTGTGCTAAACTAGTGTGGACTCATGCACCCTCCATACACTACCAAACACCCAAAAGTAGGTCGAGAAGGGAACTCTTGGGCGGCATTTGTCTCTTACTACGTACTACCACTAAATGTTGTACGTGCAATGCACGGTGATGTTATGGAGTACGTGCCTAAGTACTCTACTACTACTATATTAGTTGGAGGCACATATTATATTTTATATTTGTTTACGTGTATGCCCCGAGACCTTCCAACTAGACGTGTCTTTCTCTCCAGGTCGCACTTTGTATCGTTTATACCACTAAGTACTACTACGTGTGGTCTCTGACCCAGAAGTGGAAGAAGTGGAGACGCTCTACCACGCTGTTTTTTACGCTGGGCTCTACCACGCTGTTCATGTCCCACTTCTTTCGCTGACGTGTGGGACATCCAGCACGTGCCGTGTTTGGCACCCTTCGTCGTAAGAGTTGAAATGCTAGCATTCATCAGAAATAAAAAATAATTATAAATCGGCAGTGATACTATTTTTTTCCGAACCAATCAGCAGTGATACTATACCATGCGGTTTCCTTGCTCCTCGATATCGGAAAGAATACTTCCGTTCGCCAACATGTGGGACATCGACCATCCTGGTCCACTTGCCATGCACGCAGAACTCCACGCGGTTTCCTTGCTCCTCGATATCAGAAAGAATACTTCCGTTCGCCAACCTGTGGGACGTCGCGCCGCAGTAACAATGACTAATGAGCCGTCAAATCATAGGCCCACTTCCCACTTTGAAGTTGCTCGGACGAAGGAACCATCATGACTTCGTTGAATTCCGCTTCTTGAAGAAAACTACTGTACATGCAGTACTGCTAGTTACAGTAGTTACTCCAACAGAGGCCTCCTTTCGTTCATAGGATAGGAATATGAAAATCATAGGAAGTGAGATGACATGCATCTCAATTCCTATAGAGAAAGAGATGCCATTTGATGCTTAGGATAGGAATTTTTCCATTTAGTCTAGGCTAATGTACTGGTAATTTTCTCTAGAAACTACAGTAGTAACTAGTAGTATTGGTACATGCTCGTACTCAGACACAGACACACACACACTAACGACTAGTACTACTACTTCTCACATGCTGGCCAGACGCCGTCGTTCTCCTTCCCAGCTTTGTCGGCGACACCCCACCGTGCTTGGATCTCCGCCGACCTCTCCGCAGCAGCGCATGCATCCTTTTCTTTCTTGTGGCGGCGGGCCTCTGTTTTCTTGAGTGCTTTCTGACTTTTCTGCTCCCTCTGTGCGGCTTTGGCCGCCTCTTGCTCTACCGCCCATTCGGCCTTGGCATCTTCAAATTCCTCCCACATAGTTGTGAGGTCACGAGCGGCGATGAACTCGGCACGGCGGGATGCCATCGCTTCCCTACCATTTTGTGTGCGGTCGTGGGCGGCGAGGAACTCGGCGCGGCGGGATGCCATCGCTGCCTTACCAGTTAGTGTGCGACGCGGTGGCATGAACGACGCTTGGTGAGAGGTCTGGGGTGGAGTGGCCGGACAACCGTATAGTGCATTGGTTTGTCAAGAGATCAAGGACAGAAGACGAAGCAAATTTGGATTCCCCTTCAATCCTGGTCATTTATTACCGAGTAAAATGCATTGGCAGTCATCGAACTTGTCTTGATAGCTCACTTTGATCATTGTATACGAGATATGGTGATTATACGGTCACTGGCTCAGCGTATAGCTCCTTATTTGTCAGGTTGACCAGTCAAACAGTCTGCATGCGCCTCATCAGCTCGTCTTCTTTATCTATCTACGCGGGCCTACCTGTCAATGGAGAAAGAAATAATGTAAAAACCAAAATTATGCATATGTGGGGAATCAAACCACGGACTCGTCGCTGCAACGCACCCTCGTCAGCCAAATGAAAATGAAATACTTCGCATCAGACACTCACGCTCACGCTGTCAAAGCATGCTAATGCATGCACGTCGCCCTCTAAATCAAAGTCCTACTCATGGCGCAACGAAAAAGGCGAGCCCATCACCTGCGCGCCCGGGCGGTGCCTGACATTACTGTTTAGACGTTTGATGGAGGCCTACGCGAACGCCGAGCATGTATTCACCTGGCTCAACACCAACGGTCATACTCGGACCGCCTTGCTCATGTATATCGTCCATCACAACGACAATCTATAAAACAGCCTAAGCTAGAGAGGGTACTATGGTAGTATGGTACGGAGTATGTACTATCGTGAGCGACCGATCTTAGTGCCACAGCACACCGAAACCCCTTCCATCGCTAGCGGACTTAACTGCAGGTGCAAATGCCGCATTCACCGGACTTAACTACAGGTGCAATTGGTGTGTCACTGACATGCGGGCCAGATGCCCATTGGGCCCACATGTCAGTAACCCAAACGCATCTGCAGTTAAGTCACTGAAGTAGCGTCCGCATTCACACCCGACGAACCTACTCTGGCGCCAGTCCATCCGTCTGCCGCGGCTCATTGCCATTCGCCCACTATATTAACTTGAGCCCCAGCTCCCAGCCATAGCCAAAGACCCACACTTATTCTCCTCCGGTCCCTTCCTTCTGTCGGCACCACTTCAACCATGGCCTCCTGGCGCTCTGAAGCTCTCTTGGACGTACTGTCGCAGGAGCAGACGAGGGACATCGGCGGCTCCGCTCCGGGCACGCTCCAAAGCTCTCTTCGACGTACTGTCGCAGGATCAAACGAAGGAGATCGCCGGCACCCCCCCCGGCCGCCCTCCGCCGCCACGACCACGAAGCCGGCGCGCGTGCACGGGCGCAGCCGGCAGCGAGGAAGAGTAGTACACGGTAGGTCGCCACCGCTCTGGAGGAGGAGGTTATCGAGGCGGATGAGGAGGAGGCAAAGGCAATGGCCGGCTTTCTCGGGTTCATGGACGGACATGGTGGTCGGGCGCCGGCGATCGTTTAGATTAGGTTTACAGTAGGTTTTAGTACGGTTTGTGCGAAATATGTAATGAATTTCGTCCAGTTTGTAGGAAATTTTTTTGAAATGTAATGAATTTCATCCGGTTTATTTGAAATTTTCTTTGTTTGCACGAATTTCGTCCGGTTAGTTCATATAGTTGTCGAAAGGTATGCGGGCAGCATCGGATGGCATCCATCAGTGTCCTCGGACAGATGCCGGTGTAAATTTGTGGGCCAGCGCTGGAGATGCCCTAACTATCATGCTATAATCGCTAACAATCCTCCATTATTTGGCAGGGAACAGTTATCCCTCGATCAAAATCAGATCTGCGGTGTTTCGCACTCCTCCCGCGTAAGAGTGTAAACTCTTGCTTACATAAAAATGGAGCAAGTGGACGGCACTATAGCACGTCATATCACTCGAACTAGCCCACCTAACGAGCGAGAAAGCACCGCCCTCGTCATTTTGTTCTGGATTTCTATCGATCGATCGCGCGAAAATGTTACCACTACTAGGAAAAGGGCTATAGATGAAATGGCCACTAATGGCGCACCAGACATGTGGTGCGCCACTACTATATAGCAGTGGCGCACCATGTGCTGGTGCGCCATTAGTGTGAAAGACACTAATGGCGCACCAGACACACGGTGTGCCATAGTAACAATTTTTTTAATGATTTTTCCAAACATACTAATGGCGCACCAGGGCAAAGTGCGCCATTACTAGTTCTAACTAGTAATGGCGCACCAACCTCATAGTGCGCCACTACTATTTTTTTTGCAAAACTACTAATGGCGCACCAGTGTATAGTGCGCCACCATTACTAGTTTAAACTAGTAATGGCGCACTGTGCCCTGGTGCGCCATTAGTGTATATTTTTTATTATTATTTTTTGCGAAACTACTAATGGCACACCACCAGCAGGTGCGCCATTAGTAACCAGGGTTACTAATGGCGCATTTGTAGGTGGTGCGCCATTAGTAACCTGGGACCAGCTAGATATTTTGGACAGCCACACCTACCCACTCACTTTCCCCAACTTCATTCTCTCCACCTCCTCCTCCAAGCTTGTCTCGGCTGCCTCCTCCTCCTCACCTCATTTGCACCATAAATTCATCCAAATTAAGTGGTTAAATTACCTTTTTTTGATAGGTAAGTAAGGGGAAGCTATCTTTATGTTGTTCTCCCTCCAACAACGTGCAGATGCACTTTTTATGGCCTAGCTAGATCTATGTATGTTTGTGGTGTTGTATATGTTTGTGGTGTTGCATATACGTTTGTGTTTGCAGGTACCGGTATTTGAAATGCGATAGTTGCCAATATTTTGCCGGAATGTTGATTCATTTCTGTTTCGGCGAGAATTTTGGCACAATGCATTCTTTTTGGTCCTATTTTTAGGGAAAGTCATGCCAAATTTTTTCTTGGTTCTAAAATATCGTTTTGCTCTACCCCGCAGGCGACCATGGTCCGCACGATGACCGAAGGCATCGTGAATAGGTTTTTGAGCTCCGCGAAGGCCGAGATGCTTCAAAAGAACGAGACGGAGATAAGATGTCTGTGTCGAAGATGCAAGCTGAAGAGCCTTATTGTGGACCCGGATTCCGGGCAGGTGCGGGACCACCTGCTCTTGCGTGGTTTCATGGATGGCTATCGGTGGCAAGGTGATGAAGATGACTATGAAGTCGTCCATGGGGGCCAGGCAAGAAATGAGGAAGGGCAGCAAGACAACCACCGCAGCTCAGGCGGGCAAGAAGACGAAGAATCTCCAGGACATGATCACGACGGTGATGCTATACACAGTCATCATGTAGAAGATGCCGGACATGATGATGAGGAAGATGCCGGACCAGACGAAGGGCATGATCATGAAGATGAAGATGCCGGCGGAGCAGACGATGATGGACCACTGATGGGCTGGGTGTAGGACCCTCATATTCAAGAGCTGCTTCTCAAGCAGACGGATAACCCAAGAGCTGCCGCCCGAGAGAAAGCCAAGCTGGATCAACTGGAGATAGACGCGGTTACTCCATTGTATGAAAAAAAATTGATTATATTTTCAAATAACAAATTTGATGATATTTTCAAATAATAAATTTGACGATATTTTTTCATATTCATAAATATTTTCAAATAACAAATTTGATGATATTTTTAAAAAAATTATTACTGTTTTTATAAAAAATTATTACTGTTTCATTGCTATATAAAAAAAATTACTTATGGCGCACCTCTGGCTGGTGCGCCATTGCTATATAAAAAAAGATTACTAATGGCGCACCTCTGGCTGGTGCGCCATTGCTATATATAAAAAAAAGATTACTAATGGCGCACCGACCGCGGGTGCGCCATTGCTATCTAAAAGAAAACATACTAATGGCGCACCGCTGCGGGGTGCGCCATTAGTCAGCTTCCCCCCTAGCTAATTCCTCCCTCTCCCTCGCCAGATCCCCTTCGTCCCTCTCCCTCGCCAGATCCACCCGAGCGCTGCCCCGACCCACGACGCCGCCGCCCCGACCCCCGCCAGACTCCACCCCCGCCGCCCCCGCGCCCCCCACCACTGCAGCTCCCCCGCGCCGCCGCCCTCGCGCCCCCCACCACTACAGCTCCCCCACGCCGCCGCCGCCGCGCCCCGAGCCAGAGGAGGACCAGGAGGAGGTCTTCCTCTTCGACTACGAGGACCCGGACGAGCTCGGATGCCCTCGAGCCATCCCTTCGACGCCCGCCGATTTCCTCCGCCTCGGCCACCATCGCCACCGCTCGACGCCGAATTCGCGCCGCCTCGACTAGCTCCGGCTACCCCGAGTCACCCTCGACCTCCCCAGTGAGCACCCGAGCCGCTTCCCCCTCTTCCCCCTCTGTGTTCTGGTGACGCATTTTGTTGTTTGTAATCTTGGAATGTCAATGAATGGTTTCTTTGCTGAATCCAAGGTGATTGTCAAAGTTTCATGTGATTTAAGCCCAAAGTCTGAACCAAATCTTCAGTTTGTTCCATCTAATGTCATACTTTGGTTACTCCCCTGTCATGCTAATCTCACATTCCAGTATACTTTGATGGTCAGTGGGCTGAAGTTTTTGTTTGTCTACTGAACTTTCTGAAATTCGTTGTAGTGCCGCTGCATACTGAACGCCACTGGCTTCTCAACATAGTCAGTCCTACAGCATGTCATGGGTGTTATTCTGCACCATTGCATTTGCTGCATTTGATCACCAGTATTCAATATTCACTGCTGACCTTCTCAATAACGGTTCTAGGCAGCTTCTTTTTATTGATATCACTTGTTTGTTGCATATCTACCAAGACTGATTATCTTATAGAGGAGGGTGAGTGAGGAGGGCAGGAGAAATAGATGGATCAATCACCGAGTCAGTAGTTGTTGCATTGTAGTTGCTTGCAAATTAGGAGGTACTAGGTGAGAAGGAGAGCTAAACCAGCTGAGGAGCAGCGGAGGTAGAGGCAGCTAGGCAGTCAATTAGGAAAGTTGGTGTGTGCTCTGAAGCAAGAGTGAAGTCAAGGAGATTTGTTGGTTGCTAAGTTAGAGAAAAACTTTGTGTCCAAGTAGTAGCCATCAGGAGGTTGAAGTAGGGGGATCACCAATCATAGTCAGCAGTTTATATTGGAGCTTGATGTACTGAACTCTGAATATTCTTTTTGCAGTTCATCTATCTTTAGGGATTTATAAGTGGTGTCTTTCTTGTGTTTTATACTAGTAGTATCACCTTTTTTTACTAGTAGCCATTAATTAAGATTCATTTTTTTAGTCATCATGCCTTGTTGCCTCTATGCAAGTTGTGATCATCCAAGTAGAGGAATTATAATCCTTGAGCTCTTCTTCCGTTGTTTCTCCTGTCAATCTAACTGCCTCTATGCAAGTTGAGCACTGCTAGACATAGTGACTATTTTCCCACAATCTCAAGTTTCATACATGTCTTGTTCCTGCATTCTAGTTTGTGGCAGCCAAACGCTACTACCATTGCATTTCAAGTTTTCACTAATGATATGCTGTTGTTATAACTAGTTTCATTAATGCTACGCAACACTGTAGGTGTAATTTGCCACCTATGAAAACATATGCTCTTGCATTTATACTGCACAACAAACTATTAGTCTTAGGATTAACACTCCTCATATGAGATGAGAGGATTTTTTTAAATGGCTTCTTGCAGTTTTGAAAATTCAGTTTATTCGGTTACTGAAAATTTAGTTAATTCAGTTAGTCACACAATTTTCGGAACTTTTGTGTGCCCTGGTACTTGATGTTTGTAGAAAACCAGGAGTGTCAATGTGACTAGAATTCACTTGTTCTTATATGGGTGAAACTTCACTTGTTTTTAGGCTAGTGCAGGGTGTTGCTTTATCCTGTCATCATTTTTAACTATGTCACAAATAAATTGTTCCTTCTTCTGTATTTGACAAGTAATGACTGTTGATAAGCTGAGGCATGGATTAAGCTGTTTCTTTGCTGTAACATACTGTATATCACTCCACAATGAAATACAGTACATATTGATGTGCTATGTAAAACTTGTTCATGTACTGAACTACTAATGCCTTGTGATGCTCTGAATTACTTGTGATGCCTCTGAATTACTTGTGATCCCATTGAGAAAGACTTGTAAAGATGATGATCATCTTTTACAGAAAACAATTTCTGTAAACACGTCAGTAACTTTGCTGGGTTTTGTCTCCGACCATCGTGTCGTGATGATTTTACAGGTACCCCGAGAGGCCCTTGAGTTTGCTGGAATGTCGATTAACTTCCGTTCCGGCAAATTCTGGTACTCCATATGTCCTATTTTCAGCAAAGGTCATGCTGAAATTTTCCGTGAATTTTAGCATGACTTTGCTAAAAATAGGACATATGGGGTACTTGTGACTAATGCATGGGCCGGGGTCTTAGTACTTAATTAAGTAGGATCAACTGCCCCTTTATTCTTGCTGCATTAAACCATAGGTGGCAATAGAGCCAAGTGATTAGGCCCAACTTAGAATTCTCCTTCCCAGCTTTGCTTTTAGGGTGCCTCGGTGTCGATGAGAACCTAAATGATGTACGCTTAGGCTTTTAGGGTGCCTCGGCGTCGACAAACCCTAAATGATAAAAGCTTAGCTTTTAGGATGCCTCGGTGTCGACAAACCCTAAATGATGAGACCATGATCTTGTTCCTCGACAATAACCAACTTTTTGACCAAACTTTTTTCTATTTAGAGCGAAACATGGCCCACAACGATGAGGCCGGCGGTTCGGGCGGCAAGCAATTCTGGGAGGTGTCCCAGGAGCTGGAGGAAGAACCTCACCGCTATGAGGACCCCGCGGAAGACATCGATCCTGACTACACAACCCCTAGTGGCGTCGGGGATGACACCACTGATGGTGCCGCCGAGGATGCCACCACTGATGATGGCGGCACACGCACTGATGGCAGCCAACCGAAGAGGCAACGGAAGGACCGGCGCCCGAGCGTGCTCGGCACTGTCAAGGAGGAATTTACTGAAGTGAACTCCGACGGGCATCCAACGGCGCCCAAACAAGTAGTCAAGGGGTACTCGGTTCAGCTCGGGTGCATTCTCCGGAGCACCGTCTCGATCAACACCGAGAACCTAAGGCATAAGGACCGAGGGAATTTGCGCAGCCTCCTCTTCACGAAGCTGCACGAACGATACAAGTTCCCCGCTGACTTTGCAAACACACGCCTCTCAGGGAATAAAGTGAACAGTGCCGCCCTCACGAGGATGAGCACGGCCCTGTCTACTTGGAGAAGCACGGTGAAGGCAATGATTGAAAAAGGTGATAGTTATGAGAAGATCAAGGCGAAATATCCTTTGATCAACGAAGATGACTACAAGGAGTTCAAGATCAAGTGCGAGAGCAGCGCAACCTCCGAATCAAGTCAGTGGGAGAAAGAAATGCGGCAGTTGAACTTAGGGGTCGACCAACTCGGTCCCGGCGGTTACAGAGTGGCGGAGCCTATATGGGACAAGGAGGACGCGGAGCGTGCCGAGCAAGGCCTACCGCCCCGCTTCGAGAAATTCCGTGACAAGCAGACCAGGAACTTTGTCAGGGCCCGGTACAACGAGGACCCGGTAACAAAGGAGCTTAGCACGGATCTGAAGACCAGGGCGCTTGAGCTTGTTCTGGTAAGGAATACACCCCCGCGTAATTAGCTCCATATGGTTGCATTCTAATTAATGAAGCCAAATTTCTAAATGGTTCACATTCCTTCCGCAGGAGGCTGAAAGCAGTAGCGCGGGGTCGTCTCAGAGCTCCCCTTTTGACACCCCTTTAAATAGGGCGTTTGAACGTAATGAAAAACAAGGATAAGCTCAGTAAGTCGTCGTCAGCTGGTCGTGTGGCCGGCAAAGGCTTGTCCACAAAATGGTCATCATACTATACCACTTGTGGGCGAAAGGAGAAAAAGACCAGCTCGGAAAGCCAGTCGCGCGAGGTTCAAGAACTCAAGGCACAAGTGGCGCGGATTCCGGAGATTGTCCAAGCGCAAGTGCAACAACAACTGGGAACGACGCTCACCGCCATGGTGCCTACCTTGATTCAGGGGCTGACGACGTGGATTGCGGGCGGCCAACAGGGGCCTCCCCAGGTTCCCAGCTTCACGGCCAGCAACTCGCACAATGCGCAGACGGCGCCATTGGTGTCTCCGGCGGAGGCGGTATTCGTGTCTCCGGCGCCGGCACGGGCATTGGAGCTTAATGCACCCGAGTGTACGTCGGCCGACACCTCGCCAGCAAGCGGCCCCTCCGTCAGTTGCACGCCCGCCGTTGGCGGTGCCTCGACATTAGCCGAGCTCGACGGCATCACGGTAACTAAGCCTCTCGGCCGATGACTTCATCTCCTTGCCTTTGACTGGGCATCTCTGACGCCCTACATGTTTTCGCAGGGCGCCGCCGACGTTCCTCGCACTCTCCTGCACTTCGTGGGCGGCGAGTTGGTCAATGTCTCCAAGGGCAGAATCGTTCAACCGGGCAACCGCGTGTTCCACGGTAATCCGATGCCACCCACCTTGTATAGGGTTGAACTGGTTCGGGTGCTCCTAGGCTGCGACGAGTTGTTACCTCCGATTCGACCCGCTGGGGCCGACGAAGATGATGTGATGACCCTCAGTGCATGCGTAAGCTGGCCCCTGCTTTGGCCGAAGAGCCAGATTCGTTTGGGGCGGGGGACACCACCCTACAGACAAGACCGCCAGTCGTGCCAGCGCCAAGCCATGGCAAGAACGCCGCACGCTACCGGACATGCCGGACATCCCTATGGCACAGGATCCGGACATGCATATGGCACAGGATCCGGATGATGATGACAACGACGATGGTACATTTACCAACGTCGATAAGTACTTTGTCGAACATGGGTACGGTGATGAGTTCTGCGGGCCTCCTTCTCAAGAACCCAACCCTGAAAAAGACGACCGCGATCTAGCTGGTACGGCGGAGAAACCCAATTGCAACAAGCGTCGTCTGGCGTTCAGTTGTCAGGAGACGCCTCCAGCTGCCGCCTTCACCGAGCCTCAGATAGTTGAGGTGCAAAATATTATCAGCCCCAACACGCTCAAGAAGGCAGTCTGTGAGCAGAACTCGATCACATTATAGCAGATCAGGAAGAAGGGACGGAAACGAAAGACTAACAAGGGCGCCGGTGCGAGCCAGCCGGCACCGAGTACGATCCGTGCTCAGGACGGGCCATCTTCACCTAAGGATATCTCGAGGAGGGTGCATGTGGCGGGTAGGGCGATGCTACCGGCAAATATGCTCAATGATGCAACCGGTGCTATGCGGAG
Organism: Triticum aestivum; assembly: GCF_018294505.1. Classification (NCBI taxonomy): domain Eukaryota; kingdom Viridiplantae; phylum Streptophyta; class Magnoliopsida; order Poales; family Poaceae; genus Triticum; species Triticum aestivum. The sequence continues at coordinate 470,736,519 of NC_057799.1, read as the reverse complement.
TCTGCATGACAGTGTTCTTTCTTTGGAGAAGCGGCATCTCAGAGAGAATGATGTGGCATACCCGGTTTTCGTGGCCAAGGTGCCAGAGGGCAAGGGCTTTGTGGATAGCGCCGCCGGGGGTACGATCGTCCGGCGTTTGATGACATCTTTGCTATGTTTAGCCTTCATCCACTACACTACACCTTCGTTCGGCTGTTTTCATTGAGTATGGAGATGCGGATCATTAGAGACAAGACCCCGGACATTGTGATAGTCGACCCCTTCTACATGCGTGCCAAGATCTTGGGCAGCGCTGGGGACCGGCAAGTCGCGAGTTCACACCTCGAAGGCGTCATTCTGGCAAACCCAGATAAGGATAACTTCCTCGTGCCTTACTTTCCGGAGTAAGTCATCCCCTAACCGCCCCGTAACATATGATTTCTTAGATTTCGATCGTTCTTTTTTTCTAACATTCCGTGTTCTGTGCAGTGACACACATTGCACACTCATCCTCTTAAGCCCGAAATATTCCATGACCACGTATTTCGACCCGGACCGTGACTCCAAGATAGACTACACAAATATCAAGAAAGTTCTTGATGATGCTCTCCCCGGCTACGCCGCATCTGGAGGCACCTTTAAGAGGCCAGCTCGTAGGTACGGCAGGCACGTGTTCACCCACAATACGACGTTCCCCTGCGTCAAGCAGCCGCCTGGCGGTCAGACGGATGCCTACTACGCCCTCCATCACATGCGGGCGATTGTACGGGACCATAATCACCTTCTGCTACCAAATAATCTCAAAGATTGGGCCGCAAGCTTGGCGGCAATCCAGGACGCGGACATCCGACAAGAATTCTTTCGCATCCAGTCGGAGTTTGCAGAAATCATCCATCAAGATGTCCTTCGTACCTCGGAGCAGTTCTACCTCAAATATCAACCGTCCAACAGTGAGATAGACACAACGCTACAAATGCAGGCTGACAACGCCCGCGACTTCATGAGCATCACGACAGACGGCGGCTTCATCCACGCTCTGGTCCCATTAGTCGAGTCGAAAGTAGTGATGCTATGTGTAGTTCTGAAACATCGATTAGCTCATGTTGTAATTAAACTTTAATGAACTTGTATGTCTCTTTGGTTTGGACAGTCGTTCAACTTAGATGTAATCGATGCTATTTATTAGTAGGACCATGAATCGTGCTATTAATGTCTTGCTTTTCTCTTCCGATCCTTTTGTTGCATACTTATATATTGCTTATGTATTGTCTGTTGTTTGGCTAGTGCATAGAGATGCCGTCGTATGTCGTGTACAAGGGTAAGGTTCCCGGAGTCTACGACGACTGGGAGGAGTGTCGGAGACAGGTTCACCGTTTCAGCGGTAACAGTTACAAAGGGTACACCACTAGGGCGGAGGCGGAATCTAGATACGTGCGCTATCTAGCGTGAGAGAGGAGGGAGCGTTGGAGGAACCGGATGAAGACCAGTTTCATCGCGATGATGCTCATCGTGATGACCGCAGCTCTCTTCTATGTGATGGTAGTTTAGATGATCGATATCGACTTGTAATGTGAAGAAAAACTCGCTACTCGCGGTCTCGAGACTTGTAATGTTCTATCTTAATTCGGTCTTTTGAATTCGGAGACTAATATGATGAATTGTATTCGGAGACTAATCTTCTATTGTATTCGATGAATCTGCTGTTGCTGTGTGGTGCTGTCTATATTCTGTCCAATAATATATTTTGTAACCTGTGCAAATATCAGAAAAGGAAAAAATAATCCCTAATATTCATACTAATGGCGCATCACCCCAACGTGCGCCATTAGTATGCCAAAGGATACTAATGGCGCATCACCACACAGTGCGCCATTAGTATGGCAAAGCACATGTGTAAATATCGCCCCCTGGGAGGCACACTAATGGCGCATGTTGGTCTATACTAATGGCGCACGGCGTGATGTGCCATTAGTATACCAGATACTAATGGCGCACCAGTGGTGCGCCATTAGTATTTAATACTAGTGGCGTGGTACTAGTGGCGCACCAGTAGTGCGCCATTAGTAGGCAAAACTGGTGCGCCACTAGTAGGCCTTTTCCTAGTAGTCTACGCTTCGCAAGTTCTAAAGGAAAAGGCGGCACACTTACGGCTCGTACGCATCGCAATCCCGACAGTCCGGCTCGCACGCCGCTCACCAGAGGGGACACGCGTTGTCTTGCAATTTCACTGACATGTGGGACCGTAATTGAATAAACCGTCGATAGCCAAAATCTAACCACTCGGCGGGCGTCGACTGAGAAGAGAGAAACGGGGGAGGGAGAACAGATCGCCCACCCGCCACGCACGGACTCCAAGAAATATATGGTGATAATGTGAGGTGGGCCATGCTGGAGTCCGGACCACTTCCGAAGCCCGCTCTCACCGCCCTGGCCCGTCAAGACGCCAGCTGCCTGCCGCATGCATGCATAACAAGTAGTACTCCTTATGTGGAGGAGAGAGAGGCATTGACAAAGTCAAGGAGTGGGCTCTGCAAGAGCCCGTCTCTACACGTGCTCCTAGGTATAAAAAATAATTCTAAAAAAGGCATAAAAACAATTGTGTCTTAAAAAAAGAAAGGTAAAAAACATTTGAGAGGAAATAGATAGAGAGAAAGTGAGAAAAGCAGTAACCTGGGCATTACATGAGGAAGGAGGGAGTGGTGCACATGCCAAGTTCACTGGGCTGCCGTGTTTCACACTCCTCCGTCGTAACAGTGGAGGCAATAGCTTTCATCAAAAATAAACAATGAATACTCGTTGCTCGTCTTCTATATCGGAAAGAATACTTTCATTCGCCGACATGTGGGACGTCGACCATCCTGGTCCACCTGCCATGCACAAAATTATCCTGGTCTACCCCGGTCATATCGCAGGCCCAACCTTTCCCACTGTAAGTTGTTCGGACGAAGGAACCATCACGACTTCGTTGAATTCCAGTTCTTCAAGAAAACTTACTGTACCCGCAATACAGCAACCACACGCGAAGACTGGACAACACTGTACCACGTCATATCACTGAAACCCACTAGGCCAAACTAGCCCGCCTAGGTCATCTATTTTGGAAAGGAGGGAGTACGTCTCTGCACTGCTATGATTTTGTGTTGCACGTTCTTTGTACTTTTGCTACGATTTTCCTACCCTATGAACCAAATGAGGCCTAAATGTATGTCGACTATTGTCTGATCAATCGCTAAGCCTACAATTTTAGGAGCTAGGGCTATTGGTCGATCGACGAGGGATAAGCATAAGCATACCACGAGCTCATCAGCCCCAACGTTTCTCTTAAGTGAGTGTTTTGCAAGTACTATAGCTCGCACAGTAGCTAGCCTACTAACACCAAGAATCATCAAACAAGCCCTACTGATATGATAAACAGTTCAAACTTACATCTAAGCATGCCATATATTACATCAAAAGCTGCTGAGGATACATCTGTTTCCATAACACGGAGAGGGTTCGCATGATTCATCGCATGATTCACTATCAAACAAAAGTAGCAAGATCCGCCCACACAAGACAGTAAACTAGCCCTAAGATGGTTTGATAACACGCATCATTCTGGTAATTAAACACAGGGCAATGCAAACTACCTTGAAGGATTAGCGCGACCAACTATTTCTTGTCATCGATCTCTCGGGCAATGACCACAGCACGGACAGCGGCATGGGAACCGATTTCTGGGGCGATGTCCACAGGACTGACCGCGACATCGGAATCGATCTCTCGGGCGATGTCCACAGGATGGACAGCGGCATCGGAATCGATCTCCGGGGCGATGCCAATAGGACGGGCCACGACATCGGAATCATCAACGACGTCCACCGGCACCTGCACAACCCTAACATATTAGCAAGCACATTGCAAATAATCAAAAACCACAACTATGGTAATAAGCCATTATTTTTTACCTTGTGCAGCTCACCGGGGGATCTCATCCCTCCGGGGGCCATCTCCTCGTCCTCGATGGGGGTCATCACCTTGCCAGGGGAATACTGCTTCTCAACGGCGACTATCTCCTCAAACTCGGTCTTGAGCCTCACATAGGTGGCAATCAGAGTTCCTGGGGTAGGCACGTTGGGGCCCTTGCTGTTCTTCCAACTTTCTTTGAGGAGTTCATCCACCAACGTCCTCAACTCTTTGGCCAGTGCTTGTTTCTTGGAGTTCTTCGTCTCCATGGGTTGGCCCGCCAACATGGTCAACTCGTTGGTCGGTGTTCGCTTCCTGGAGATCGCTGTCTCCAGTGGGTTGTCCGCCGGCAACTCTTTGCCTAGTGCTCCAGGATCCATCAATGAACTGACAAACAAAAAGCAATCGAAAGGAAACCACAATCGCAATGAAAACGGGAAAAGAATAGGATGTGAGAATCGGTCGGTGCTTCGCAAAAAGAAGATTCTTGGAATGAAAATATAGCAGCATAACTGATTCGCCCACCTTTCGTTCGTCGGTACAGAAGAAAAATGGCACAAGTGAGTAGCCTGGAGTGAGGTTTTCTTCAAGAAAGGGAAGAAAGGGCTTGAACGAGCGTTCCAGTGAAATGATGGTTGCTTCGTCCAGTCCAACTTGGAGGCCACCTTACCACTGCTGGTAAAGGTGTGGGTTTTGTGATATGATGGGTCATGACGGCCACACCGGGGTGACAGGTGAGTCTCAACTATAGCACCTCGCTGTGATTTGGTGGATGGCACGCGGGCCCGGATGCTTTGAAATGTCCCGCATGTAGATAGAGCGGCTAGTCATATAGGAGTGCTCAATATTGTGCACTGCGACCAAGGCGGAGAGGAAAACAAGAGAACTACGTAATTAATGCATGATTTTAATTAGGGTAGTTTTGTAAAGTACGAGATACATTCCTCCAATCGCAAAATGCCTTGGTTCATGAGATTTGAGATTTGAGCCCTATAAACCGGAATGGAGGGAGTACTGCACACGGTGTAGTCTAGTCACTTGTTGAAATCTCTAGAAAGGCAAATACTCCTTTCCGGTTTACAGGGCTATACTACTCCCTCCGTCTAGGTGTGTAAGTCATCTTACAAATACCAAATAGTCCCAAAACACTTAGGCGCCGTGCATTAACTTCTACCTTGTTTCTTGTTTCTTGACATATCAACCAATAAGAGATGAGAGGTGTGCATGCTTTTAATGACTTGCAATGGCTAGTTCATTGCATGCAATGCTATTAATTAGCAAATAAACATTGGTGACCCCAGGAGGAAACGGTGCTAAGCGCGTGGACCTATGCAGAATGAGTATCAACCAATGGATAATGGAGTTTAATTGTTAAACAATAGCAATTTTCTCTCATGCAAGAGCCTGGCTAGTACTCCAAGGAACCGCACCACGCGAGCATTCGCAACTGCCACGTTCGGGTTGCGCTTGCCTCTTCGCCTCTTCGAGAAGACGAACAATGATGTTACTCCTACTTCTACAGTATCGAATCCACTGCTGCATGTCCGTCCACCTCGTGCGGGAGGGATAGCGTGTAGTTAAAGCTTCTACTTACTGCTCCTGCCTTTGCATCTATGACAGGTGGGCCCAACAGGTGGTTGCCCTCCTGTCATGCAGCCAAAGGCAGGGCGTTGTAGTAATCAAATTTCTCGGTCTTGTACGAGTTGACGCGACACATCAAAGCACTGCACTCGATATAAGTCTTTTTACACATTTGAAATGGGCTACTTCGTATGTAGGAGTAGACATATTCTGCTTCGTATGTAGTCACTTGTTGCAATCTCTAAAAAGACTTATATTTGAAAACGGAGGGAGTACAACGCATGCATGCATGCCGCGACTTTCCTTTTGATACTTGCATGTGTTGATTTGATGCACCTTGCCAAATTTTGACTATAAATTTAACTAACCAAATTTTCATGCATGTCACAAAAAATTACGGGGCTGTTTGGATTGTGACTATGTTTGTCTTATGTTGCCACATTATTTTTCCCACACTTGGCACACTTGCCTAACCTGAGTTGCTCAACTTGTTAGACACACTTTGGCTTGCCTAAGGGAATCTGGCCACAATTTTTGTGTCTATGACATGTGGGGTTCACTGCTAATTAAAAAATTCTTGTCTTAGGTGTGGCTTATAAAAAAGACTTATATTTAGGAACGGAGGGAGTAGAAAATATAAATAATAATGCATGTTGGGGCAACCCACGTTTCCGCTAATTTTAGCCGTGGGCTTGTTCACAATTTTTACGAGGGGTTGGTTGTTCATTTAATGGAGGGACTTGTAGTACCAGACTTGAATGATACAAAGTGCAACCTGGCACACCGTAACACCACTTGCAACAAGCGGGTAGCTATCACAAAAAACAATCAACAACTAAAAAAAACCGCGACCTGGCATGTAGTAGTACACAATTTTAAACGATTGTTTTGATGGAGTGAAAAAGGAAAACTACCCCACTACGTATATATAGGCCGGAGCCTCCGCGCTTGCTTGCTAGGGTTGCTCTATTCACACACTCTCATCGTCTCTAGATCTAAACAAGATAGGGGTAGTAACACTGTCTTTCTCCCTTCAAAAAACACAGGCTTTCTATCCTCACCGCTGGTTACAGATCCGGACGTATCCCCCTCCGCCGGTGAAGGGGAGGAGGGGCAGCGTTTAGGCCGTCGTCGACAGCGAGGGAGGAGACCCACTGCCAGCCGCACCGTTATCTCTGGCCGAGCGCCGGCGCGGGAGGTCCTCCGATCCCTTCGTCGTTGCCTGTGGGCGGATCCGGCCTCCCGCCGCCCACCTATCCACATCTCGACGACCTTCAGGTATATCTTCATCGAAACCGCCTTAGCTCTACTTCCCCAGCTCACTACGTCGCTGCATGTGCATCATTTTCTACCGCTCAGCCCCTCTCGATCGAATGGTCCAACGTCACATATTTTTTTCTTCTATTGTTAGAGGTAAAGCTACTTCATGGAGTCGAATCTTGTACTCCCTCCGTCCGAAAATACTTGTCATTGAAATGGATGTATCTAGATGTATTTTAGTTCTAGACACATCCATTTTGATGACAAGTAATTCCGGACGGAGGGAGTACTTGGTTCAAACAAGAAATAAAGTGGGGGTGGGGGAATTTAGTATGTACATCGGACTTGGTACAAACAGGAAGGAAAGGGAGTGAAAGTAGTACAGACTGGTCATCCAACCGGTCTCTTGGTCGAAAAGGGAAACATAGGGGTAACACTGTACACAGTGGTATGACCAGGACTAGATTTGCTATCCACACATAGGAGTAGGTGGCTCGAGTGAACAAAAATTGGACCAACCCAGATATGTTTCTTGGATGTTAGTTTCTTGGGGCAACAAACTATGAATCACCACTTTATGCCCCCTGTTTATGTACATGGTGCTGGACTGCTGGTGCACCCACTGTCCCATGCCCTTATACCAAATATTTAGGCTCCGTTCAGAATAAAGGGGCAGAAAACATAGGTCTTGATGAAAATAGAGGAATAGGAAAGGAATGTACGTATAAAACTATGGAACAGCGAACCGGAGGAAACTCTCAAGAGAATGTGTTCGGATGGACTACGAAATGTACAGATTTGTTTTTTTAGAGTAGCATGCTTGGCAGTATGAGATGCTATTTGTTTATTCAGATGCACAGTGACTACTCTTGTCCTCACCTCACGTACCACACATAGGTTGATTTTTTTATTCCGGCAACACAGCACCACAACCTCTCTAACGCATGGCAGCGAGCGCCTGCCTCGGGCTTCCGCCCAAAAAATGAGCAGCACATGGATGTTTCTAATCCTATGGAATCAGTACTACTGGACCAGCTTTCCTATGAAACACTATTTACCTTTCCTGTGTTCCGAACGGTTGGAAGGGAAAGAGTACCATAGGAATTGTGTTCCTACGAAAATCCTGCGCCAAACCTGTGAACCGAACGCAGCCTTAGTTGTTCTTAATCTAATGTCCCTGGTAAAAATGAAGCCATGCCACTGTTATAAGCCATGACAAGTTTAGCCAAATGTTTTTGCCTATAATTGTTTGAGACTCTGACTGTTTCCTCTATGCCTTTTTGTGCAAACAGGGATATCCAATTCACCTGGTTGCTGTTGTGACCTTTTGGTGCACTACACAAAACTCTTCTTAAAAGATGTGACTTTTGTGCTGTTTAACTGGAATGTCAGAATGGAATAGTTGGTTCATTTTGGTGGAACTGCACAAAGGGAGATCTGTGTTCCAATCCTCATCGTCCATTTTGGTGGAACTGCACAAAGGTAAGAATGATATTTAACGCATGTGTTCATCTCTATTTTCCGACTGCCATGAGAAAATAATGTTGTTTTTTACTAGTATACTTGTACTCCCTCACTGACAAAACCAATTCTGAATTAGAAGGCCAATCATGTACTTGGTTTCACCAACTGGTGAGGAGAAAGAGAAACAGAGCATGAAGAGGAAGAAGAAGAAGAATAAATAGTGCCAAGGCGATCTTGCTGAAGCCAGAGGCCTCAGTCGAGGCCATTCAAGGGCTCCAGCAACGACTACCTTACATGTGAGACGATCCTCCAGGGAGCCCTTCCACTTCTGCTGTCTCACTTAATTAATTAGGAGTACTTAAGTACCACTAATTTATTACTGCCTAATTTTCCTGTTGGAGTTAAACAAATCTTTAGTAGGACCCTATGTTGAATCATGTACGTGTGTATGTTTGTCTATGGAGGTGAATCATGTGGTGGAGCAGGGAGGGAATATTATTAGTGTCAGGACATAATAGTGCTATTGTTTTGCATGTCAATTTATTGCCATTGGTTCAATGAGGCAATGTTTTGCGTATTGTCCATCATGAATTTGATGCTACTGTTTGAGTAATATGCTAATGTCTTCCTATCCTTTCTCACTAAGCTATTGAAGGTTTCACCTTGTTCCTACTTGTGCAAACAGGGATCATGTTGTGCCAATCATACATTTTAGTGGAACTACACAAGACAATACAATGAACTGTATCCCAGCCAGTGATTTAACTCCGCTGGAAGTTCTTGATAATCTTTCGATATAATCTCAGCACTGGTAAACAAGAGTGATTTCAACCATACATTTGAAGTGCACAAAAATATATACTATTGTGTGATTCCAGTGAGTGCTTTATCATCTCTTATGGGACATTTGAAGTGCACATGAATAAGCTTTTTTTCTCAGGTTGGTATGGGCCTAAGGCCTTCATCCATATTAGTTTGCTGTCATCTCTATTTGTATCGTGCTACTGTCATGAGAAACTCCTTTATCTTTGCACGTTAAAGTTTTGCAACCTATGATAAATGGCAATGCTTTGAGTGTTGAGTTGAGCTAATTGGCACTGATTAAATAAACTAATACCTCTCTTTAAGCAAGACTACTATGTTGCTAACTTTACCCATTAAGATAATGAGGGTGCTTCTATTTGTTAGTGTATGTTTCATCAACTAGTCCCACTATTACAGTAATCTCACTCTCTCAATATATGTGCCAACAGGGATGCTTGATTTTGGTGGAACTGCACAAAAACTTTGGGTGCTTCGTTGCCTCGACAGCTTTCGTCCTTTCCTGTCAGTCACTAATCTCCGCTTGCTTTCTTCCTTTGCTGTCAGTCGCTTGGCTTATCTCGGCTTCCAGTCAAAGGAAATAGTAATTGATATGCTACCTCACACAGGTTGGTACTGGTCTTTATCCTGATTATTGTGCCTGTCATATGTATTGGTAATTTGGTATTGTGCTACTGTTTGCCGATTTCATAAAGGAGTAATTTGGAGCCTGAACTCGCAGGCAAATCATTACATCGGGTGATTTCATTAGAACTGCACAAAATGATCAGATGGACAGGTACTTATGCTGCTGCTATGTACTCCAAAGTTCACTCAGACAAGCATCGTTGTTGACAAGAAGTGCCTATATTCATTCGAGTATCAACCGGCGTCAACCAATTGTCAAACTCCAAGTATTAGGAGAGTGAACGCCAAAAATATTGCTTGGTGCATAGCCCAGAAAAACGCAGTCCAGTCTTTGGTCCCAACTTGTGCCTTTTGGTTATCGGCACATATGGTAGCGAACTATATGGCATGGAGTCTAAAGATTCCACACAAGTTGGTTAACGTGTATATTCATCTGGCACTTATTCAGTCTGCACGCCAAGGATGCTCCATTTCAGTTGAACTGCACAAAAAATTTGGGTGGTTCATTTTCTCAACCACCTCCTTTCTTGTTTGCAATGTAGAATTTTGGCGAGATACAGGACCAAGATGAGCCAGTAAACTAGTTGGATGAAAGTAGTGGCCAAGGTTCTCAAACCTCCCTCGGCACGAGGCCACTATTTGAGGATAAACCTACAAGCAAAGTTTAGATTGTCTGTGCTGCCTCTTATGTACTCGAAAGTTTACTCGTACAAGAACTAATTTTAGCAAGAAGTACCTCCGATTGAACACCATTTACCAGTCTGTACCCTAGGTAATTAAAGTTCGTCCATGGATCATATTGGCTGTGATCTCAATCATTTGGATGCATAAACATACTGAACATGTGTATATCTGAATCTTTTTGTGAATTATGTATGAATATTGTCGTGTGATCTATCAATCATTTGGATGCATAGATATGCTGAGCTTGTGTATATATGAATCTTTTGAGTTGTTGATAGTGAATGTTGGCTATGAATATGAACGTGTCCTGTGAACCTGAGTTTGATATGAATGTTTACCTTTTTGTTGTATTTGTGTGTGAACTTGTTAGTATGCCTACTGTGGGGTATAAAACGCAGGTCTCTTATAAAAGTAATGATGTGTCCAATTTCTGTTTTCCCTTCTAACCACATTATATATATTTATATTATTACTATTATCGTATATTTTATAGAGACTTATATATACATTATAAAAACATCCCACGTGTGATTAACTTATAAAAGTAAATGTTTAACGGAAGTTGGCAAGGAAAATCCTGGTTGTTTTTGACTCACAGGCAAGGAAAATCCTGGTGATTGCATACAAAAGCTTGCGAAGATTTTAAGGACCAATTTAATAATAACACGCTCATTTTTATTTTGAGCAATAACTCGCTAATTTCTTAATTATATATATAAAAATGTGCCTCTCCAGTTTATTCTTTGATATTAATTGCTCCTTCTAACATAACATTATATATATAGCGAGCCCACCTAATACGTGTATTTCAAGGAAGTGCAAATGGGCTGGGTTTTCTTAGAAAATATAAATGGGCCTGATTGACGCGAAATTATTTGTTCAACCAGCCCAACAAAGGGACTGTACATTCTAGAAAACATGGGTTAAATATATGCCACATTTTTGCAGGCTGACATGTGGGCCAATAGGTCGAAGCCTACGCAGGGCATTGTCAACTTGGTCAACAAATGATTGTGTCATCCACAGCCATTGGATTTATATCCAACGGCCGGCATGCACCTTCAATCTCTCGTCTTCTTCCTCCAGCGTCGCCGGGACCGCCTGGTCCGGCCTCCGGCGGCTAGCGGCTCTGCTTAGCACGCATCACTGCGAAGCGCTACCCCACCACCGGCCAGGCTATCCCTCCACCCCTCGACACCTCCTGTTATTCTCCACAGACTACAGCCCCACGCCGCAACAGAACCAGTTATAACCCTTCTCCTCCTCTCAATCTGCGACTCCACTGCCGCGTTTTCCCATCTCCGAGTCATTCCCGTCCGGGGCCTCGCCGTCGTCCACCGCCTCGTTGCGTTCGGTGCGGCGTGGTCAACAAACGAGAGTCGTCGGAAGAGGACTGTACGTGGAGAGCCTGATGGCTGGGACCCACGAGGTCCATGGTCGCACGCAAGGAAAGTTCCTCCTTATTGAGCTGAAAAAAATGTTTCCTCCACCTGACAGCTGGGACCCATCGGCTATATCTTCGCAAGGAAGGAAGTGCCTCCTTGTTTTGCGAAACAAATTATTCATCCCGTTGACAGCTGGGACCCGTTAGATTTGGTGACTGACTTGTGGGCCTACTAAGCGGACGTGTACGCACGGCTTTGTCAACTTAATCAACAAATGATTCTAGCAGCTGGACCGTTGGATGTTAATCCAACAGCCGTGCTCCTTCTTCAACCTCTGTTCTTGCTCCTGTCTCCCGTGGGCGGCACCGCGGCTATGCTGCCGCGCACCCGAACCAGTGAAGTTTCCCACTCCTCTCCATCTGCGACTCCACTACCCTGTCTTCCCCATCTCCGGGTCGTTCCAGTCTGTGTGCGCTCGGCACGGTGTGGTCAACGTGGTCAACAACCGAGAGTCATCGGAAGATGACTGTACGTGAGAGCCTTACAGTGGGGACGCACCACGCCCATGGACGCATGCATGCAACGGAACGCGGCGAGGTCAACGTGGTCAAGGAATGACTTCCATCGGAAGTATACTGTACGTGGAGAGTCTCAGCTGGGTCCACGGCCGTAGCAAGTAAGTGCCTCCTTATTACGCGGAAAATAATGATTCCTCCAACTGACCGCAGGGACCCACTGGACGGGCCACCGTATTTTGCAAAAAAACGTTTGCCCCCTGACTGCTGGGACCCACCTGACGGGCCATCGTATTTCGCAAAAAAAACGTTCCCCCCGCTGTCAGCTTAGACCCACCGGAAGTGCCTCCTTATTACACACAAAAAAATGAATACTCCCCCGGCTAGCTGGGACCCACCTTGGTGGGAGGCTGACTTGTGGGCCTACTAAGTTGACGGGGACGAAGGGCTTTGTCAACTTAGTCAATATGAACGATTCTAGCTCCAGTGACCGTACGATGTCCATCCAATGGCCGTAGTGCTTCTTCAACCTCTGGTCTTCTTGCTCCAGCCGCCCAAAGCAGCGCCAGTCGTGCCGCATGCTCCTGCCTCCCGTGGTCGGCTGTGCTGCCGCGGAGGCCTCACCGCCCCCTACTATTCTCACCGCTGGCCAGGCCCTGCGGCGACGGCAGCCTCACACCGCAGCTGAACCAGTGAACCCTCGTACTCCTCTCCGCACGGGCTTCCACTGCCGCGTCTTCCCCGGCTCCGCGTCGTCCCCTTCCTAGGCCTCGCCGTCGTCCACCGCCATGGTGCTCTCCGTGCGGCGTGGTCAACGTGGTCAAGGAACGACTTCCATCGGAAGAGTACTGTACGTGGAGAGGCTGACAGCTGGGTCCACAGCCACAGCCCAGTTTTTTTGTGATTTGCCAAGTAAGTCGCTTTGTCAGGCCTGTTGGGCTGCAAATCTTTCAAGACGAGGAGAGCTTTCATTCGGCTGGCCGAGAAAATGGCCCATCAGTAATGAGAAATGGGCTGTACATTTTTAAAACACATCAAACCGGCAATTAGTTTCAAATATCTTTTTTTTCATTTCGATATTTTAAATAACATTAATTTTTATGCGTGGAGAATTTGTTGGATTTTATATTGATATACATTTATTTTTAAAATCAGTTTGAATGTGAGTCGAAATTTCGGGATTAAAAACAGTTCGGACCGCACCGAAATATGCAAAATTTCGTATAATTTTTTAACCGTGGCCACAATATGGGATGTAATGCTAACAAAAAGAATATGGGCTCCAAAAAAACCTTAATAATTAGCAAATGGGCTGTAAATTATTAGAAATAATGGCAGATGGGTTGTATGCTGTTTTCCACAGATTTGAGGCTTTCCTAAAAAAGAAGGTTGACGCACAAGCAGTGACTGTTGGATGGCCATCCAATGGCCGTCGTGCTTCTTCAATCTCTGCTCTTCCTGCTCCAGTCGCTCAAACGAGCGCCGGCGGGACTGGCTGCTCCCTCCTCCCCGCGGTCGACTCTGCTGCCGCGCAGGCCTCACCGCCCCACCATACTCCCATCGCTAGCCTAGCCATCCCTCTACTCACCCACACCTGCTGTTATTCTCCGGCAACGGCAGACGAACCAGTAAACCCTCGTACAGTCGTACTCCCCTCCGCGTGGGAAACAACTGCCGAGTCTTCCGTGCCTCCGTGTCGTTCCTTCCTAGGCCTCACCGTCGTTCACCGCCCCGGTGCTCTCGGTGCGGCCTGGTCAATGTGGTCAACGACCGACATGCATCTGAAGTGGACTGTACGTGGAGAGGCCGACAGCTGGGTCCAAGGCCGCACGCAAGGAAATGCCTCCTTATTACGCGCAAAATAATGATTCCTCCACCTGACATCAGGGACCCACCGAAAGGGCCTTTGTATTTCGAGAAAAAAACGTTACCGCCGCTGACAGCTCGGACCCACCAGCTATATGTTCGCACGCAAGGAAGTGCCTCCTTATTACGCACAAAAAAATGAATACTCCCCCTCCTAGCTGGGACCCACCATGGTGGGAGGCTGACTTGTGGGCCTACTAAGTTGACTGGGACGGGGGCCTTTGTCAACTTTAGTCAATATGAACGTTTCTAGCTCCAGTGACCGTACGATGTCCATCCAACGGCCCTAGTGCTTCTTCAACCTCTGGTCTTCTTGCTCCAGCCGCCCAAAGCAGCGCCGGTCGTGCCGCATGCTCCTGCCTCCCATGGCCAGCTGTGCTGCCACAGGGGCCTCACTGCCCCCTACTATTCCCACCGCTGGCCAGGCCCTGCGGCGACGGCAGCCTCACACCGCAGCCGAACCAGTGAACCCTCGTACTCCTCTCCGCACGGGCTTCCACTGCCGCGTCTTCCCCGGCTCCCCGTCGTCCCCTTCCTAGGCCTCGCCGTCGTCCACCGCCCTGGTGCTCTCGGCACGGCGTGGTCAACGTGGTCAAGGAATGACTTCCATCGGACGTGGACTATGCGTGGAGAGGCTGACAGCTGGGTCCATGGCCGCAGCAAGAAAGTGCCTCTTTATTACGCGGAAAATAATGATTCCTCCACCTGACAGCTGGGACCCACCGGACGGGCCACTGTATTTCGCGAAAAAAACGTTTCCCCCTGACTGCTGGGACCCACCAGCTACATCTTCGCACGCAAGGAAGTGCGTCCGGGCAAAAAAAAAACGATTCGCCCCCTGACTGCTGGGACCCACCAGCTACATCTTCGTAGGCAAGGAAGTGCCTAACAGTCGGGACCCACCTGGTCGAAGCGTATGTAGCATTGTCATTCTGGTCGCGAACGTGTACGTACATACTGGTCGATGTAGAGGCGCGCACGTGTCGTAGTAGAGGCGCGCACATAGCATGTACACGTACGTACATCGGCCAGTGTGCAAGAAAGAAAATACGGCCACGTACGTACATATGGGCAGGGTCTCGAACGCCTACTCGCGCATACGTACGGCCTGGGCTCATGTACATGGCAGGGTCGGAACGGAGAAACAGCGTCGTCGTCGTGTTCATGGGGAGCCAACCGGCTGGGTCGGAATGGAATGCGTAGTCGTGTTCATCGGGAGGGCTTGGACGGAACAGCCGATGGAAACGAGGCCTGGCACACCGCAGAACGGAGGAAACGGCCTTGTGTTCGACCGGCCACGTTTGAAACGGGATCCTGTTCATCGGGAGTGGTCTGGCGTACCGCAAAACAGAGGAAACGGACCTCCTACGGTCGAAACGGGGGTCCTGTTGATCGGGAGGGGTGTGGCGTACCGGAAAACGGAGGAAACGGACTTGTGTTGGAGCGCTACGGTCAAAACGGGGGTCCTGTTCATCGGGAGGGGTGTGGCGTACCGCAAAACGGGACTCCACGGGATACTGTTCATCTCCACCGTCGACCCCCTCCAGCCTCCACGGGCTACTGTTCATCCACCGTCGACCTCCTCCAGCCTCCACCTGCGACTGTTCATCCACAGGCTCCTGTTCATCCAGCCTCCACCACGCGCTACTCCACCGGCTACTGTTCAACCAGCCCTCTCCACGGGCTACTGTTCATCCAGCCCTCCACCGTCTACTGTTCATTCTATCCTCCACAGGGTGGTCCTATTCATCCTGCCCTCCACGGGGTCCTGTTCATCCAGCCCCAACCGGCTCGATCGATCGGGGTCCTGTTCATCCAGAGGCAACACCACGGGGTCCTGTTCATCCACCCCCATCGGGAACTGTTCATCCAAACCCCCCAGCAAAGCTCACTGTTCTTCCAGAGGCAGCAGCGATCGGCTTCAGTTAGCAGCAGTAGCGAAGGAATCGCTCGATCGGGTTCAGTTAACAGCCATTGATCGATCACTCGGGTTCAGTAAGGCGTAGCCTGCAGTGCAATCACTCAGGTTTAGTTAGAGCCCAACGCCTCGCTCAGGTTCAGTTAGAGCCAACGCCTCGCACACACGCGCGTACGTGTACGAGAGAAACGTGCATCGCTCGGCCCCCGACCTCCCACCGTAACCGGGAACTCCCCAAAATTTTCCTCGCCCTCGCTTCTACCATGGTTTTTTCCGTCATGGACGGCCCAAAGAATGTCATGCAGCTGCGTCTCCGGCCCGCCCAGGATGAAAAGCCCATTTTCTGTCATGATTTTTTTCATAGAAGTAGGAGCCCACCACATCTATGATGATACCGGGTTTTGTCACAATTATCGTCATATGTATGATAGAAAAAAAATTCGTTCGGCCCAAAATGTCACGGATGTGTCTTTTTTTGTAGTGCGTGTAGACACAGTTTTCCATAGCAAACAGAGCCTCTCTGCCATCAAGGTCCTTGCCAACGGTGATCTCTTGGTTAATCGGATAATTGAGTCCGAGAAACAGAGAGTGTGAACTAAGGCTATTTACCCGCCTCCAACTAAAAAATCCTGAAGGCCCCAACAAGTTGGTATCCTGCTCATAGACGTAACAACCACTGTTTGGATACTCACGTATTTCACGGTGCTTGTATAACTTTTCCGGCTCATGTGTCCGAAGGATCATCAGTCTTTTGCCGTCGTCTGATCGAGCGAGGAACCAGTTGTGCTTCCCTATTTTTGGCGAAGGTGGTGTGATTACAAAAGGCAGTAACTATAGGGACACTGCATCATATCAAAAAGGACAGGCATTGTTAATGTAAGATCAGCATTGTTCAGAGTATGAGTAGGATAATGCAAGAAACAACATTGATATGTCCCTGTTGGAACTAGGAGGAAAATACAGGGAAATGTATACTAGGTTTGAAAATATAGAAGTGCCATGCATGGTTATACTCATGTTATCTCGCAATCGATTCTTCACAGGAAACTACCATGTCATGCATGTTATGGAATCATGTTCTGTCCTCACAAACAAATTCTTCAAGGTAACCAACAGACCATGCATTGTTATATACTCGTGTTTTGTGGGCAAAATTTTTGTGAGGATATTATTATAGCAATTGATTGCTGAAGGGCGAATATAGGTATGTACACATGGTAAGCATTACAGGATTTCACTACTTCCAAATATAGAGTTCTCCATATGCACATTTACTTCCCTAATGTATGGTTAGATGAAACCAACAGTGTGGTGCATGTTTCTACATCATGAAAATGAGGAAACTAACATGGCCATTGATACACACTCATATTTAGTAGTAGTATATAGATTACTGTAAAATAAGGAGAATATCCATATATTCCTAACCGTTTGATTATTCAGGGGTACAAATTGGCTGTAATGCATGATCACAATCGCATGAATTAACTCATTCCAAATATAGCTGATTTACGGCGTCTCTAATACATTGCCATAGTTCTACTCAAATTCTGCTCAAACAGGGATATGCTAATCATCACAAAAAGTTCAAACAGTGTCATGGCGTCATCATTAACATGAGACGGAAACAACTTACACGCGCCGTCCCAGCAATACGTGGTGTCATCTGGTTTGTCGATCGCGTAGATGATGCCATTGTGTTCAATAGCATCACAGAAGTGTGTATCAGCTTTGACGATGACCCACTGCGAGCTGAGTTGTCTCCAGCTAAACAAAGGCACCGGCGTAAAGATAGGCGAGTCCGCAGTCGAACAAGGCAATTAGCTTGAAGTCTGCGTAATTCGCATGTCATGTGGGCACTTGGTAGATTACAATCTTCTGCAAAACAAGGTCCGTCCAACTGACGTGGTAATCTAGATGACTAGGACCATGATGGTAAAACTCTATATAATCCAACGGAGGAAGGATAATCTCATGGGAGGTCTAGAAGTTCACGAGCACCAACTTTTTACCGTCTTCCCTGAAGGCAGCCATCTAGTGGGAGTTCATGCGGACCCAGTACATAACTGCCAAGAAGTTTTGGGCGGTGGTGATCGGATCGAAGTCGAGGGAAATGATGTACGGCGACCCACTACATATCTGCAAAGAAGTTTCCTCTAATGGAGATCGGATTGAAGTCGAGGGGCATCATGTACGCCTCCGTATCATGGTGAGCCAATTTCACAAGACCAGATAGCAGCAAGCAGGGTGTCTTGAAAAGCTTTGGCCTCGCTTCGATGATGGCCGTGTGCATACCCCTCGAGCATGCAGCCAGCCGCAGGGCGCTCAACATATCCATACACGAACAACAGAGGTCGAGGACGTCACTGGGGAGATTGCTCCAATCGCGGCTCATATGGATCCTGCGCGGTTCGCGTTCGGCCATGGTGGAGTTTGGAGGGTGGGGTTTTGGGGGTCTTCATTTACGGGGGAGAAGGCTGTCGGTGCTGGAGCGGCTAGTGAGGGAATAGTGGTACTGGGGGAGGCGAGCGAGGCGAGGGTATGCGGGGGCACAGTGAGATAATAAAGAGTGACCTCAGGATCTCCGGCGAGACGGAGATGGAAATGGAGTGGTGCTAGGGGAGAGGGAGACGAGGCGAGGCATTCTATACAGCGGCGGTGACAGTGACTGCACAGTGCACAAGGTGAGGCTGACTTTGGTAACCCGGACACGCCGCCTGGACTGGTGTCACCTCGGGCGCAGGGTCTTGTCACTTCACTGTGAGGACCGAATGAATAATAGTATTTTGACCATCAAGTGTACCACAGTTGTACTACTACTACTAGTAGGAGTAGTAGGAACATGAGTACACTCTCGTGCTAGCATGCCTCTGGGTTCACTTCATCCTCCAGCTATCATCCATATTGCGAGCAGAACCAAATTCTCGTGCATGCGGAAGCGCGAAGAAGGACTTTTCTTTTTTGAGGATAACCGCATATTCCTTAACCGTACTAGGAACATGAGTAGTACTCCCTCCGGTCCTCTCTTGTCTGCGCATAACTTTTTTCAGTATTTCTCTAATTAGTCTGCGTATATACACTTTTGCATGCGCCCATTTCCCTCCATGCCCCGCATTCACAGGATTAATTAGCGTACGCATGAGCAGCTGCAGCCAGACTCCAGCCAATAAACTACAACATGCAAGTGGGCCACTCTGTGCGCGTGGGAGAGAGAAAAGGCAACTAAAGAGCCTGTCCAATCCATTGCATGCAGCAGTCAAACCACCGCACCTCTCCTCATGCATGCGCATAACTTCTCCCATTTACTTCTCCATCGGGAACCGATTTTCCTCGGCTTTTTCACTACTCCTTGGTCTTCATTTGCATCCAAACCACACTGCATTCACATTGTTTTAAACTCTTCACATCCTCCTGGAGTAATTCCGAAGCCCCTATAAATAATCATCTTCTTCAGTTAGACTAGCCATCTAATCCTAATTCTCCAAACCATAGCCCTCCGGTCCAGCGGTTCCAAATGGCGAAAGAGATCGAGATGCGGGTTTTTAGCGTCCAACATGTCCTCGTCGAAGGCTCGTTGAGCATAGTTGCCACAGTCACCGACCACCCAAGGGTTGTTCGGAAGTGGATCAACAATGTATCCAACTCCCTCCAAAAGGTGGAGATGAATGTCATCGGTCTCGATGCAGAGTACACGGAGCGTGCCACTGGGAAGATCCAACGTGCCGCTGTCCTTCAGCTGTGCCTCAAAGATGATGTTTTGGTGTACCACATCATACACGCGCCCTCCATACCAGGTGAGCTTCACGATTTCTTGTCTCGGGAGGACATATACTTCTGTGGGGCAGCCATTGCAGGGGACAAACAGAAGTTGGAGCCGTAGAACCTTGATTTGAAAAGCATCGCTGACCTACAAACCAGAATAAAAATTCCTGTAGAAGATTGTGATAAGCCGACACCATCCCTATTCGACGTAGCAAATTTTGTTCTAGGAACAAATCTTCAGAAGGGTGACGATACGCTGGCATTAAGGTCGTCTGGATGGGAGAATTATCCCTTGACGTACGAGCGGATAAAATATGCTGCCCTTGATGCCCGTGTGAGTTTCGAGATAGCTGCAAGGTCCATAGAGCTTGTTGCGAAGCCGTCTCCCATAGAAAATGAGAACAAGAAGAAGAAGAAGAAGAAGAAGATGCACCAGCAGCAGGGCATTATGGATGGATGAACTATTTCCTCTCTTGTAAAAAAAATATTCCCTCTCTATGTATATTGATATAGATGGACTATTTCGATGGTGTGCATGTCTTTGGAACAAGTAGTAGCGTGGGTCCGCTTGACTATAAGGAACTATTTATCCGCCTAGCTTTCTCTACTACTCCTTCCAGTGATCGGTATGCAATGCATGTGTCCGTAGACATGACAGCTTGTCCATGGAAGTTCAACTACGGCGACCATCACGTTTCATCCACTGCCACTCACGATTCCCACGATGCCGCTCCAACCCACGGCACCACGTCCCCCGACGTGCGCCTCACCCCTCTCGGCCGCACCGCCCCTCTGCCTTTGTGTGCATGACATGTGGGCCACCTTAAATGCGGCGAGCATCATGTTTCTACCACAGCCACACGTGATTCCCACGACGCCGCATGAACCCTTGACACCACACGTCCCGCACCATCGAATTTTCATTTAGCGGCTGTGACACATTTCGTCCCGGGCATCCATCCTCAGCTGGAGTACTTCTGTACTACAGGTAGTACCCGCCGGTGTGGCCATCTACGCCTCGTAATGCCCCGGCGCCCAGCTGTGGCACCCTCGCCATGGCCACGCCACCACCGGCCGGTTCATCTCGAACGAGTGAGTCGCGAACCATACGACCATGAGAATGACATGTGGGCCGGCCGCATTTAAGGTCCGCAATGCATTGACTCATAGGCCGGGCACTAAGCCACTGAAGTTCGGTCCCGTGGGCCCCGAGAGGGAAATGTAACTCCTGCGGCAGGCCTTGTGGTGCTCCCGCAGTACGAGCTCATGCCAAACCCGGAATTTGTTTCTTACTACTACCAACTACTAGTAAGGTACACGTGCATTGCACGCATGAGATTCTAGTGGTTTGTGCATTATGCTTCTACAAGTGGAGTCTTCTAGATTCTACATGTGGCAAAATCTGGTGGAATGTAGATGATATCCAACGGCCAGTAGTGCTCGGATTTGCCATCTTTGTACTATCGGATTGGCTTCATCCAACGACCAACTTTCAAAGTTATGGTTTGGTTTGTAGCCTAAGGTTGCCACGCCTAAGCTTAGGCGTGCCGGCATGTGTTTGGTTCATTGCTACACTTGTGGCTTGCCACGCTTCTCTAGCTACATGTCCACATGGCATAGACTCAACTTCTTGCCAAATCTTGCCACACTTGTGGTGGCCATTTTGTTAGCCACATTTTTTGTGGCAGACACACTTTTCCTAAGCTTAGTTGTGGCAAAGTTAGTCATGAATGAAGTTCCACCATGGAGTCTTCTAGATTCTACATGTGGCAGAATCTGGTGGAATGTAGATGATATCCAACGGCCAGTAGTGCTCGGATTTGCCATCTTTGTACCGTCGGATTGACTTCATCCAACGACCAACTTTCAAAGTTATGGTTTGGTTTGTAGCCTAATGTTGCCACGCCTAAGCTTAGGCGTGCCACAAGTGTGTTTGGTTGCGTTCTCGTCTCAGCATAGTTGTTCCCTCTTCATGCATGCTCAACTCAACACCCCTCTTCATGTATGCTCTCTTCATGCATGCTTCTAGTGTATTTGTGCTAATCTAGTGTGGACTCATGCACCCTCCATACACTCTACCAAACACCCAAAAATGGTTCGAGAAGGGAACTCTTGGGATCATGCACCCTTCATACACCCTACCAAACACACCAGGCATGTGTTTGGTTCATTGCTACACTTGTGGCTTGCCACACTTTTCTAGCTACATGGTCCACATGTCATAGACTCAACTTCTTGCCAAATCTTGCCACACTTGTGGTGGCCATTTTGTTAGCCACATTTTTTGTGGAAGACACACTTTGCCTAAGCTTAGTTGTGGCAAAGTTAGTCATGAATGAAGATATAGGGGTATAGATATAGATGTGCCGGCCCGTTCCAATGGATCCAAAGTATATCTATTTAGTGGAGTGCACTCTAAACACATTATCTATTTATTCTTCTCTAACCTTTCGCAGCCATGCCCCCACATCATATTATTCATACTACATTGACAGAAAAAAAGATAAATCACCTAAAACAAGATCTTCCCGTTTTTCGTTCCTACGATGCTGTGTCGTGCACATACCTACTAGTTGTATAGTACAAACTTGGTACTTGTAGGAGTAGAGTAGTACGGAATGCTCCTACTCTATCAACGAGCCCCATCTGACACCAAATTTCTTGGCTTCCGTGCTACAGCTAGATCTTCCCCTTGTTTATGTTTTCCAACCCGGCGGTAGGCGGGGTGCGGTTTGCCAATAGTCGGTTTGCTCAACGGCGGTCCCACATGAAAGTGAAAATGCTAGGCAACACGCCTTCCCTAAGCTATGTGTCGTGCCGGACGGGCCGTGGAGTCCTCCCGATTCCCGGGCGTGTGTGGGGGGGGGGAGTGCGACACGAACGCGGCAGGCCTTTTCCTTTTACTAGCAATGTGCCTGTGCGTTGCGACGAATCCAAAGCAGTAGAATAGTAGTACTTGTTCACAAACTTGAAAGAAACCACTCTTGTTTTGATATACTCCTAATATATTACTCCTTCCGTTCCTAAATATTTTAATTTTTAGAGATTTCAAATGGACTATCACATACGGATTATATCAACATATTTTGAAATGTAGATTCACTCATTTTGCTCCGCATGTAGTCACTTATTGAAATCTCTAGAAAGACAAATATTTAGGAACGGAGGGAGTACTTTTCACTCAAAATATATTTCTCAGGTTGTTTTGATGAGGTGAGGGAGGGATGTGGTTGCTTTCAAGATAATAAGGGGTTTTTTGCAAATTGGAGCAGAGAAGTGGGCTATTGTTGCAAAATGCCACAACTTACCTCAGATCCGTTAGATGCAGATCTAATGGTCAGAAACGATGGATGGCAAACACACCACCATCACCAACTTAGTCTTTTATAGGAGTATATATTTCTCAGGCTGTTTTGATGAGGTGAGGGAGCGATGTGGTTGTTGTCAAGATAATAAGGGGTTTTCTACAAATTGGAGCAGAGAAGTAGGCTATTGTTGCAAAAATGCCACAACTTACCTCACAGCTGTTAGATGCAGATCTAATGGTCAGAAACGATGGATGGCAGACACACAACCATCACCAACTGAGTCTTTTATAGGAGTAGGAGTAGAGAAACATGTATAAATTGTAACATTTTGGTTGTGCTCCTTGGCACAATCAATAGATAGAAATAACGATTGGAAACGCTAGGGCGGGGCTATTTCCGCCAGATAAGTAGGGTACGTAGTAGCTAGGTTGGCGCATTGTCGGTTTGGTCACACGCGGTCCGACATGTTCTAGTGTTTCTAGCAAGATGCCCGCGCGTTGCCCGAAGTTAATGGAAAAGGTAAGGACAACCTATAAATTGACGGATGGAGTACTAGTTACAGTGATGCATATAATTAAGCAAAGGGATCGCACATGTCGGTATTGCCTGGAACGAGAATGCAACAGCACAATAAGAATTAAGGCCACGATGATGATGCGATCGCAGTGGTGGTTACAGAAGGCAAGAAGAAAGATGCATCCATCAACGTACGATCTCCTCCTCCTCAACTTATTGCGCCGGGCCATCGACTGGCGGCTAAGGAGCGGCGGCTTTTGTGGTGAGGTCGAGGTGCTTCTCAACACAGGCATCCAAGGCTTCCAGCCGGTCGAGGAAGGCCAACGTCGTAGCGTCCTCACTGGCCTTGTAGATACCTATGTACATGATTTGCTCATACACGTGGATGTGTAGGTTGACGAATTCTTGCCGGGCGAGGCGCCTCGCGGCGAGCGCGACCTCCAGGTGGACATTCTTCGTGGCGTCGGGGGGAAGTCCCAGGGCCACCAGTGCTTGAAAGAGGCTCCGGCCATGGAGGCCGATTAGGGTGGCAGGCAATGAGGAGCCCGGCCACGCGGGCTGGAGGACTACGGCGATGTCGTCCGCGAGCTTCTTGAGGACGGTGAACTTGTTGGTGGTGGCAACGATCATCTGGTCCAACTGAGAGTCGTAGTTGGCGTCGACGGCAGCCATGCACCAGCTGGTCTCCAACACCGTCTGGAGACGATCCTTGGCGCCATGCCGCAGGCCGACGTCGTGGACCATCTGGCACAGCCGCTGGCCGCTCGCACGCATCGCCGCCATGTGTCTGGAGTGAGCTCTTTTGCGCTTAGTGTAGGTGCTTAGGTGCGTACGATGTGGTAGATGCATTGGAATGGAGGGGCGCCTTTATATGAGGGCAAACTGCGTTGCATTCACATCGTGCTGCCTCTTTTCCCGGTCCTCCTCCCATTACTTCCCTCATGCATTAATTGAAGGAGGATGCATTGGCCGTTCAACATTTCGGGAACCGCTACTCCCTCCTTCGTGTGCATTAAAGCCGTATCGGGAACTGCACCGCCCGCTGTCAAATCGAATAGTACTGCGCCGCCCGCTGCACGCCTGGCTGAACACGCCTCCTCGCCTCCATCAAACCCCTCCATTAAACCCGCATGCAAACCGCGAAACCTACTCCGGCCACACGTCCATTCATGAGCGGGCCGGAATTGAAC
Source organism: Triticum aestivum (assembly GCF_018294505.1). Taxonomy (NCBI): domain Eukaryota; kingdom Viridiplantae; phylum Streptophyta; class Magnoliopsida; order Poales; family Poaceae; genus Triticum; species Triticum aestivum. Next base: position 470,711,697 of record NC_057799.1, on the reverse strand, counting down.
GCAACACCGGCCGAGCTCCTCCTGTCCGCCCTCAGTTTAAACAAGGCCAGACACCGGCCAAGCTCCTATCGTCCGCCCTCTATTTACAGGAGGCCAGACAGACAGCGGGCAAGAATCGCACCCCTCCGCCGCTCCCCCATCTCCTCCTTCACCATTTTCTCCACTCTTCCGATGGCTTCCGAGGAGCCGTTCTCCGGCATATTACCCGGCTGGGTGGCCCGCCGAGCCCTCCGGATACGGACGAGGCCGCTCGGTGCTTCACCAACCTCGCTTGGCCCCCACGGAGCCAGTTGCCGCCCCAAGCAGGCGCGTGGTTCAGCAACTCGCCGCTCCAGTTCAGCTCGATGAGGAGTGGCGAGTTGCTCCATGCCGGCACGGGGGCGAGCACACCGGTACGGGCGTCGTCGCTGCCGCGTCGTACTGCGCCTCCCGTGTCTGTGGGCACGCCTCTCGTGTCTGCGGCAGCGCCATGCAGACAGAGACAGAAGCCGGGTGCGTGGACAGCGACGAGTCGGTGGACAGCTTCTCCGTGTCCGCCGCCATCATCGAGGAGAAGTAGAACACGGGAGGCCGCCGCCACTTGGGTCCCATGAAGGCCACCGCCGAGCCGACGACTGCGCATTCAGGTGGTTTCTTTGCTTCTTCGTCTCTTCCGAGGACCTTCGTCGACCCCGCAAAGTGTCTGCCGGACATGAGGAAGACAAAGGGATCCGCGGCGGACATTTAGATTATGTACTCCCTCTCCAGCTGGCAGGAAATATTTGTTCTAAGAATGGATAAATTGCATGTATCTATAACTAAAATAAGTCTAGATACATCCATTTCTAGGACAAGTATTTCCGGACGGAGGGAGTATTAATTATACCAAGAGATCCGGATTGGCACCACTTAGTTCATGTAAATGTAGTGAAATCCATCATGTTTATATGATGATCCGGCTTTTTTATATGAAACCCTTCATGCTTATATGAAATCTGTCCGTGTTTGCACAAATTTCATCTGGTTGGTTAGAGTTGTCAAAATGTATGCCACTGGCATTTGATGTCGTCCTCCGCGGAAGGAAACGGGAGGAAGTTTGCCGGCTGCCGTTGGAGATGCTCTTATGCTGGAAACAATAGAGTGGCATCCAATCCATTTGAGTTAATTGCATGTATGATTGTCCCTCTATAAAAAGTTAATTGCATGTACAGTGTACACGTGACTTGCAGGGTGGCTACAGCTTCGTACAGAAACTTCAAAAGAAACAAGTCCATCCTTAATCTTATATTCTAAGTACTCTGTGGGTTCCACTGTCAGTACAGTAGCAAAAGAAGTATATATTAAATAAGTAATATATAATATAAAAATCTAAAGTTAAAGACAGAATTCGAACTCATGTCATCGCGTTGCGAGCATCCGGCGCTAACCAGTCCAACATATTTTTGTTGTAGACCATGCTGGAGATATATCTCCATGTCTACTCTTATACTCCATCCGTTCCTAAATATTTGTCTTTTTCAGATTTCAAATGGACTACCACATAGGGATGTGTATGTAGACATATTTTAGAGTGTAGATTCACTCATGTTGCTCCATATGTAGTCACTTGTTGAAATCTCCAAAAAGACAAATATTTAGGAATGGAGGGAGTAGAAAACAGAGTTGGTGATGATGGTGTGCGTGCCATCCTGCAATATAGGTCGTCGGATTTATATCTAACGGATAGGAAGAAAACTATGGTAATTTTGGAAAAATATACCCACACCCCTCTCCACGTTCGCAAATACGGCCTTCCCTCGTTCATCCTTTTCTCTCGCAAGATAAACTACTCATACAAATGCATCTTGATGTTCCGTGCAACGCACGGGCATCTAGCTAGTTTATTTTAAAATAGTTACTGCGATAATTGGGTTGAAGTGATATATTTTATGTCCGCCCCGAATGATTTCAGATTCACTAGTAGTAACAAAGAAAAGGTTGCCTTGTTAATTAATAGAAAACAGGGTGAAAACTATCACATGAGGCCGGTAAAAACGAGGCACACTGGGTTCAGCGTCATCGTCACTACAGCTGTGCGCGCATGAGAAGTCTACATATCGAGGGGGCTACTGAGCGAGGCACAGAGACACAATGTTCGACAGAGAAACCAATTGACAGATTACGATCAGATCGAGTTGTCACCCTTCTGCTGTCATTGTTGGGGTGGTGGGGGAGGGGGGAGAGAAAGACGTATCGAGAGTGTGCGCGGTAGGCACAGAGGCACAACTAGTGAGTGTGTGTGTATGTGTGTGTGTTTGAAAGAGGAGTAGATAGATTACTATCAATATCGAGGTGCCGCCCTACTCCTTCGGTGTCGGGTAGTATGTGTGTGTGTGTTTGAGAGAGAAGCCAGTCGATAGATTAGTATAAATATCGAGGTGTCACCCTACTCCTTCGGTCTTGGGAAGTATGTGTGTGTGGTTGTGTGGGTGTGGGTGGGTGTGTCGGGGGGGGCAGTGACACTTACATATCCCTACTCTTATAAAAAACAGAGTTGATGATGATGGTGTTCCTGCCATCCTGCAATATAGGCCATCCGATTTATACCCGACGGATAGGAAGGAAACTGTGGCAGTTTTGCAAAAATATACCCACACCCCTCTCCGCATTTGCAAATAAGGCATTCCCTCGTTCATCCTTTTCTCCCACAAGATAAACTACTCATACAAATGCATCTTGATGTTCGGTGCGATGCATGGGCATCTTGATAGTAGGGAGAAGGAGTTTGTGTGACACATATCTAGCTATATTAAGGGATAGGTAGATAGCATTTGTGCGAGGCATACTTAAAGCATCACAAAGATAAACAAAATTGTGTGCATGCAAGTGCCGGAAAAAATGAAGCGAGAAACAATGTGTGTGTGTGTGTGTGAGAGAGAGAGAGAGAGAGAGCAAAATCTCAAAACAAAAGGTGCTCTGTTGGAATCCCATTGTATGTATTCATATGGTTCCGGAACTCGAGTTAACCTTAGGCATATGTGCGAGAGACATTATTATACTTTGAGACATTAGTGGCTGTGGGTGGGCGGAATCAAAGGGGTGGGCGTGTTCGACAGAGAGAGCATGTGTGTTTCTGTGTGAGAGACTTGTAGTACGGGGTAGAAAGACGAATTCTAACCTTGACGGAGGGGTAGAAATACACGAAGTGCGCGTGTGTGATTCCGATGCCCACTGGGAAATGAGATATGTATGCGTGTGAGAGAGATTGCACAATTCATTCACGTATCACTATCTAGCGATCGTGGACGTGCATCGCTTGACATAAATCAATATCTACTTCGTATCGTGCCCAAAGGTACAATATCGATTCAATGCTATAAAGATTGGACACTCACATATCACATTTTTTTTCTATTTAAATAAACCTTTTCAGTTGTGCATGCCAAAGTTACAGTGATGTTTCTTCCAACAACCAATGTAGCTATCATGTACATGCACCATTGTTACTCTTGCATTTAAAATCATTAGTCTTGGATGATTTAAGGTTCTATTATGAAGTAATATATGTAATATTCATATATGAATTCAACGGGTACGCAATTTATGAAATGGAGGCTATGTAATCATATGAGGTAACACTTTTAAGTAGCGGACTACAATATCCATTTCTTTTTGTGCGCCTCTACACTAACACGTCAATGCATTCTGTTTAAAGTAAATAACCAATTGCACTAAATTATCTATTTACACGAGAAATACATAGGCTGAGCGTTTGATCCCTTTTTTGTGAACGCGCCACTACACCCGTACGATTGGCCGCGCCCGTGTGAACGTCCAAGTCATCGGCGCATCATTCCGAGTTATTATCTTTTTTCTGGGGTGGACTTCACACCAGTTATTAACTACTGACGCGTGCCCCGTGTACACAGTCTCGCATGACCTTCCCGCTAGCACGGTCCAAAATTAGTTGAAACTGGATACGAACGATCCCGCGGGCGGCAAAATCTCTCGCCTCCTTCTAAAATTTCCGCCACCTTAGTCTTTAGCATGCGAAATTCCCCTTTTGTCCTTGGTGCACGGAGACCAACAGTTACAATACCGCCCTCATCTACATAATAGGTCAGGGCTGCTTTGGTAACTTATGGTTCCCCCCACTACACGGCACCCCCATTTCCTCTCCCCCTCCCGCAAAAACGACTTACTCGACAACACCACAGCATCTCACATCACGCCGTCCGTACTTCATCGGCCTTTCTCCCCTCCCCTCTCGAAACCCTAGATTGCTCATCCACCGGCGTACCAGAGCCCATTCGTTGCCAGTGGCGTCCACCTCGCCGGATCTGCTTCTGTGGCCGCATCTACCCCTCCCACCTCCCCTAGAAACAAGTAGACTACTCATCCACCACTGTACCACAGCCCATTCAGTGTCGGCCTTGTCCACGGCGCCGGATCTGCTTCGCCGGGACTCTCGTCAACCGCAGCGCATCTGCAGCGGCTCATTCGTACTCCCCACCGGAGACGCTTCGTCCACACCCCCCGGAGCTGCCCCACCGATGCCCCGGTCGACGGCCTCTGATCCTCTTCGCCGACACCTTCCTCAACCCTACCGGAGCCGCTTCGCCGACACCATCGTCAACCCCACCGGAGTAGCTTCGCCTATACCATTTTCAACCCTACTAGGGCCGCTTTGCCAACTCACAAGTCCACTGCCTCAGATCCGCTTCCTCGCACCCTCATCCAACCTACCGGAGCAGCTTCTGACGCCCCATCCACGGCCGCAGATCCGCATCATCGACACCATCCTTAACCCAACCACTGGAGCAGCTTCACCTACGGCCTCATCCACAGCCACAGATCCGCTTTGCCCGCACCGTAGTCCACCCTACCGGAGCCGCTCCACAAACACCCTACTCGACGATTCTAGATCTCCATACCGGACCCCGACAGCCAACGTAACGTCATCACCCTTGACGTTTCTAACCTGATTCCCACCAATTGGCAAGATGCCAAGCACCCGCCACGGCCTAGGTACTTGTCACCTTTAAACCCATCCAGCATCACCTTCCCGATGTACTTCAAATATACTAACAGGTCGCTATTACCTGTTATGCAGCTGGCAAAAACTACAAGGACGATGTTTCTTCTGGATCTAACAGCTTGGCCAACCAAGATCCTGGTGTCGGTGTCAAAACCGGCGGATCTCGGGTAGGGGGTCCCGAACTGTGCGTCTAAGGCGGATGGTAACAGGAGGCGGGGGACACAATGTTTACCCAGGTTCGGGCCCTCTCGATGGAGGTAATACTCTACTTCCTGCTTGATTGATCTTGATGATATGAGTATTACAAGAGTTGATCTACCACGAATTGTAGAGGCTAAATCCTAGAAGCTAGCCTATGGTATGATTGTTGTTGTCCTACGGACTAAACCCTCCGGTTTATATAGACACTGGAGGGGGCTAGGGTTACACAAAGTCTGTTACAAGGGAGGAGATCTACATATCCGTATTACGAAGCTTTCCTTCCACGCCAAGGAGAGTCCCATCCGGACACGGGACGAACTCTCCAATCTTGTATCTTCATAGTCCAACAGTCCGGCCAAAGTATATAGTCCGGCTATCCGAGGACCCCCTAATCCAGGACTCCCTCAGTAGCCCCTGAACCAGGCTTCAATGACGATGAGTCCGGCGCGCAGATTGTCTTCGGCATTGCAAGGCGGGTTCCTCCTCCGAATACTCCATGGAAGATTTCGAACACAAGGATAGTGTCCGGCTCTACAAAACAATTTCCACATACCACCGTAGAGAGAATAATATTTCCACAAATCTAATCTGCTGACAGCTTTTCATAACATGACGTACTGCCGTGGTCTGGTCATGACGAACCGTTTTTCCAAGCCTGCCACTGCACGTGTTGCGAGGCGGTTTTATTGGCACGTCCTGTCGAAGCAGAGATCGTGTTCCTTTTTTCACGAGATTCTCATCAATATGGGCATGGGTAACCCCATCGTGCCTGCTGGTATGACTCCTCGATTTTAGGCAAGTTCCAAACGGCCACACGGAGGACGCTTGATATTCACCCTCTTTATAAAGGGGCCAAGGCCTGTCCTTTTCTTCTCGCACTCAATCGAATCCTTCCCCCACCTCGAGTTCCAACACCCAAGGCTCAGGCTAGGCGCTTCGGACCTTCAGTCATGTCCGGATCCAACCTTCAAGGTCGGTGGATGCCCTCCTCTCTCACAGAGGAGGACATCAAGAAGCTAAGAGAAGCCAGGTATCTGAGCGCCGAAATCTCTCACAGGCTGCCTGCTCGAGGGCAGGTCATCCCCACGCCCGAACCCAACGAGAGTGTCGTATTTATTTCCCACTTCCTCCGAGGGCTAGGCTTTAGTCTTGATCCCTTTGTCAGAGGGCTTATGTTCTACTACGGGCTCGATTTCCATGATCTGGCTCCGGATTCCATCCTTCACATCTCGTCGTTCATCTTCGTGTGTGAAGCCTTCCTCCGTATCACCCCACACTTCGGCTTATGGCTCAAGACCTTCAATGTGAAGCCGAAGATGATTGAGGGGCGACACGCAGAGTGCGGAGGCGCCATAATAAGCAAAGGCGCCGATGCTCCATGGCCAAAGGGTTCCTTCCCGGAGACATCCATGTTATGGCAGCGGGAGTGGTTTTATATCACCGCTCCCCGAAGCGCTAAGTGGGTAGCTGCCCCCGCCTTCCATCCAGGCCCCCCGCCACAATTGGCGTCATGGGTCAACAGAGGGCTGGACTGGGGGCCAGCTAATGATGTGCCGACGTTGCAGAGCCGCATCCGAGATCTCTTTAAGGGAGATGTCAGCCTTGTCAAGGTAATGCAAGTCATGCTAGTTCGTCGGGTCCTGCCATGCCAACGTCGACCTCTCCATACGTGGGAGTTCAACCCGGAAGGACCGCTCGAAGAGATGTATGGATTGTTCTTCGGATCACGAATAAAGTGTCCGGACACCATTGAGGATGCGGGTCTGAACTGCAATCGTCCAGACACCCAAGTAAGTAATTCCGCGGCCGAACACGTTGTCTTTTAATTTACCACAACATCATTCTGAAAAGTCGCCTTTCGACCAGGACTGGATAAAAAAGGCGAAGATGATCAGGTGTTCGGCCCCCCTTCCTGAAGGCTCACCGGATCCTGTACTAGCCAGGATGCTTGAGCTTGCGCCTTATCAAGCGCCATTAGGGGAAGATAAAGGCAGGAACAAAGAAGCCGAAAGCGAGCCTCACTAATTATTCATCCAAACCGGGGGAATTAGTGCCTCCGCGAAGGAGGATAACCGGGGAGAAGAATCTAAAATTCCCTCTCCCCAAGGCAGGAAGAGGGCCGCCTCTGAAGACTTGTTAACAATGGTTTTCAAACGAGGGAAGAAACCTTTGTCAGAGGGCCCTACCCCGGAGGGCTTCCTTACCGCACAGTACCCGCAAGGGGACCAGCCCTCCACCGAGCTGTAAGTAAACAAAAGTACCTTATAGTAAATATACCCTGCTTCATTTCTGAGAACAATAACCAAGACGTATGTCTTATAGCTCACATCGTAGCCCTTCTCGACAAAGTTCGTCTTCAGGGGATCTTCTTCCGGAGATGATGGAGAGCGAAACACCTCCCCGTGCCTCCTTGCCTCGTGACGCGGACGTCCCTAAGGTGTCGTCACGGAGGATTTCTCCTGATCCGCCAAGGCCAGAGGGTAACCCTTCAGCCACCCGAAGTCCGGAGTATTCGGCTCCTAAGGAGAGCAACATAAAGAGTCCGGGACTGTCCGGTGCGCGACCAGACGCACTGATGAATCTTCTGGAGCAAGCGGCTATCTCAGAAGCACACCGTACGTTAATGGGTACGGTAGTTGAGAGGATTTCATCCGCCGAAAGCGGGTTGCATGAAGCTTTTATGATCATGCGGAGAGGCTTTGAGGTACGCAAAGTGATATGTGTATTTTTGATGGTACCGCACACGCCAGGTGTGCCCTATGTAGATAGTAGCCCCTGAGACTCTGGTTGCTGTCGAAAAAGATGGCAAATAGAGGATCATAGTCCCAGTTAATAACCATGCTACTTGCACGTGCAGGCGGCTAAGGTTCCGGTGGCTAGCCGGACTGGTGAGTTTGCCGAACTGAAGCGGCAACTTGATGCGGCAGATGCCGACATCGTGCTTGTAAACAAGTGTCTTGACGAGGCACAGGGTACGTATTCTCCTATGATCAACACATATTAAGAGGAGCATGATGCTAGTATCTGTAATATGCTGTGACTGCAGATGGAGCTGCAGCCGTGGAGACCCTTCGGGCGGAACATGCCCGAGCCAAGGAACAAGCCAGGAGGAGTGATGCGGCCGCCCTAACGGTGGTCGAAGAGCTAAGAGTCGAACAGGCTGCGCATTGCCAGAGCAAAGAGAAAATAGCCAAGATGGCTGTTGAGCTGAAAGATGTCGCCGACCGTTATGAGCTTCTTGAAAAGGAGAGCCGAACGAAGACGGCGGACCTGGAGAAAGCCACGGTAGCAACCATTGAAGCCCGCTCTAAAATCAGAGCGGCGAAGGAGGAGCTACGTCAAGCCGGAGATATCGCGGCTGGAAAGCCCTTTTTGTTGCAGACGAAGTTTGGAGATCCTAAGTATGCCCTTCTGGATCAATTATGGAGTTATGTGGACGCGTACCTGGATTTGGCAGCGAGTGCTGCTAATGCGACCAAGTTTTTCGAAGATCAAAAAGATCACGAAGTTGAAAAGTTGTTCTGGTCGCAGTTCAATGCTCCGGCGCGCCCGCTGCTATTAAATGAGCAAATGGCCGAGTGGGCCGAGCTCCATAGGTTGTCCGGGCTCGCCATGAGGTCTGCTGTGGATCATCTTTGGCTGGAGGGACCAAGGTCGAATAGTTATTTTGGCTTAGTGCAATGATTCCTTGGTGCTGTGCCGCATATCGACGTTGTGAAGAGGTCGGCGTGCATAGAGGGTGCGCGGATGGCTCTTGCCCGTGTCAAGACATACTGGGCAGAGATGGAGGCCACCGCTATTGCAACCCAGAGTTCGGCCATAGGCCGGATATCAGCCGAGCACTATTTTGAAGAAGTCTTGGAAGGCACTCATTTAATAGAGGCTCAGTGCTCGAAGAGTATCATGTTCTAGTGACATGTATCCCAATTGTAAGAACAATGTTATTTGAATTATAAAGGTTGTGTTTATACTTTTGCCTGAAAGTATTATTATGCCTCCTATGCGGTCGTTTATGTATATATGTATATAACCTGAAAGTTTGCAGTCGTCGGCTTCAGCCCCCACGCATATAATGCGGGGGTGTTCGCAAAAGCGCGTCTTCACACTTGATCCAACGTCTTGGTCCATTAAGGAGGTGGTAGCGCGGCGAACGAGGCAATCGGACTATATTGCTTTAACACTTTCACTTAACCATAGGAGTTTGATAGTGGGGCCACTATATAGCCCCTGGTATTTCCGCGGCTATCCGAATACGGTTCGCGTACGTACGTGACCGGGAAAACCGGTCCTTCATGAATGCGGAGAAATCCCGAAGATTCCGCTAAGTCATCGAGTGGTTGACCAGTCTCGCGCTTTATCATGACAGTCAGTTTTTGGCTTTCTCCACTGAGGTGCTCATCCGGATGAACCAGGGAGCAATCGCAGTAGTTCTCCCGGTGCCACCTTAGCCGATAGAGCAGAATGTAAGGTAGCAAAACGTGGGAGCCGGGCAAACCCAATATTTGACCAAAGACATGATTTGGAGCTGATGCATATAAGGCCAAACTCGCGGCGCCGAACACTCCCTAAGGTATTCGGTCTTTACAACATATACCGGGCTGAGTAACGCCCTTGATAATGAACCCCGAGTGTCCAGGTACGTGCATTATTCTGATGTCGCGAAATGCCAATAACGTCAGCATCCCTCTCGGTTGTATTGAGTATCCGGAGGATGTGAAGCAACAAGAGACAGTAAAAAAGGTTTACACAGGGTCTTAATCTAAAAAGAATCCTTTGAGCGGGGCCTTGCTGCACGTCTGCGCCTGTGTCTCCGTTGTGCCGTATCCTGGAAGGGTGTAACATGATTGTCATCTGCAAAAGAGAAGAACTTACGTGAAAGTTGTCGTGCGAAAAATTGGTTATTATTAATAAACCATTAAAATTCAACATAAGTAAGGTCGAGCCGAACTGTAGTCCTTTTTACATGCGGGAAGCCCCTGGTACCGCCTATGGGGGTATATCCATCAAAGCAATCTCAGGTTTATCTAAGCTGTTACAGCTAGTGATGCGCCGGACTCGTCTAGCCGTATCCGCGGTCTTGACGACCGATCATTTATTCTGGTTGGAGAGGCCATTTAGTGTTCGGCTGCTAAAGTCGCCACACGTTCTTCCGCGCGCAAGGAACGCTCAACATTTCCGCTAATTGTGATGATGCCACGTGGACCGGGCATCTTAAGCTTAAGAGAAGCATAATGCGGTACTGCATTAAAACGAGCGAAAGCCGTTCTCCCGAGTAGTGCTTGATAGCCACTTCGGAATGGAGCGATGTCGAAGGTTAACTTTTCACTTCAGAAGTTGTCGGGAGAACCGAATACAACCTCTAATACTAGAGAGCCCGTACAGCGGGCCTCTGGGCTTGGTATTACTCCTTCAAAGGTAGTATTGCTTTGGCTGGTTCTTGTCGGGTCTATCCCCATTTTGCGGACTGTGTCCTGATATATCAGATTAAGACTACTGCCGCCGTCTATGAGGACTTGGGTGAGATGGTATCCGTCGATAATTGGGTCTAGCACCAAGGCAGCCAATCCTCCGTGCCAGATACTTGTCAGGTGATCCCTGCGATCAAAAGTGATCGGGCAGGCCAACCAAGGGTTGGACTTAGGGGTGACGGGCTCTACGGCGCGTATGCCTCAGATTGCATGTTTGCTTCTTCTTTTTGTTACGTGAATAATGTTCACTGTTTTGACTTCTGGTGGGAATTTTTTCTGTCCCCCAGTGCTTTGCTAGCGAGGCTCATCCTCGTCTTCACTTGGTGTATCCCTCTCCTTGTGTTCGGCATTTAACTTCCCGGCCTGCTTGAAGACCCAACATTCTGTGTGGGTGTGATTTCAGGTTTATCGGAGGTGCCATGAATCTGACATAATTTGTCTAGAATCTTGTTTAGGCTGGACTGTCCATCTCTGTTGCCTTTGAAAGGCTTTTTCCGCTGACCGGGTCGAGAGCCCCTAAATCCGGCGTTTACTGCCGTGTTGTCTGGGCTGTCTTCATTATTTCGACGCTTGCTTTTACTGCGTCGTGGTTTTCCATTACCATCCCTGACTTCAAATGTGTCTGGGTCCCTGGTACAACTACGAGCCAGCCAGCTATCTTCGCCCGCGCAAAAGCGGGTCATGAGGCTTGTTAGGGCTGCCACTGTTCTTGGCTTTTCTTGGCCGAGGTGTCTAGCGAGCCATTCGTCTCGGACGCTGTGTTTGAAAGCTGCTAAGGCTTCGGCGTCCGGGCAGTCGACGATTTGATTCTTCTTGGTGAGAAATCTGTTCCAAAGCTTTCGGGCTGACTCTCCGGGCTGTTGAATTATATGACTTAAATCGTCTGCATCCGGAGGTCGGACATAGGTCCCTTGAAAGTTAGCCCTAAAAGCATCCTCAAGCTCCTCCCAACTTCCAATTGAATTTTCGGGGAAGCTCTTCAGCCAGTGCCGAGCTGGTCGTTTCAACTTGAGGGGCAAGTATTTGATGGCGTGGAGATCGTCTCCGCGAGTCATATGGATATGGAGGATGAAGTCCTCAATCTAGACCCCAGGGTCTGTCGTTCGGTCTTACGCCTCTATGTTCACGGGTTTGAATCCCTCTGGAAATTCGTGATCCAGCACCTCATCGGTGAAACATAGGGGGTACGCGGCACCCCTGTATTTGGATGTGTCATGGCGTTCTGACGGTTGTAGTGTTCGATTTTGATTATGCGCTGGAGCGCGCTTCCTAGATCCATAGATGGATCTGGTCACGCCGGCCTTTTGATGCAAGTCCTTGCTTGGATCGTGTGCTGACTTATGTGCGGCCTCGTTAGCCGCCCTATCGCAGCCACGAGGTGGTCGATCCGACCGGTCGGCCGTTTTATTTTTCGGCTGTGTGGGCTCTAAGGCCTCATCATCAAATTCGGGCAACAACTTGCGCTTTGGATAGCTCTTTGTGTGGCGACTCCCACCATACTTTTCTTCAGTGTCAAGCACTTTGTTCCATCTACTGTTGAGCATATTCTGCGCGGCCTTAAGCCTTTGCTTCTGCTTCTTCAGACTCCTCGCGGTGGCAATAAGCCTTCTACGGAGGTTCTCTTGTTCCAAGTGCCTTTCCGGAATGATGTGTGCATCGTCGTCCGGACTGTTTTCCTCTCCGGAGAGAGGTTGATGAGCTTTATCCTCGGCGTCGCCGTGATCGGACAGCGGCTCCGTACTCCGTTCGCCGTTCGCTGGTTGATCCTGTTCTGTCACTGGGTCAATGTGGTCGTCGTTTCCTCTGGAGTCGACCGGGGTGTTTCTTGCGCTGTTATCACTGTTCTTGCCGAGCCGGGATTTGGAGCGGCGCCTACGCCATCGCTTTGGTTGCTTCTCGAGGGAGCTATCCTTCGCTGCCTCCTTCCGTTCCTCGTCATTGTTTTCTTTGGGTGTATCCACCATATATATGTCGTGTGATGAAGTGGCTGTCCAGCGCCCTGTGGGCGGTGGTTCCTGTTCCTCTCCTGCATCATCGTCCATACCGTGGATGTCTTCGGAGTCAAAATCGAGCACGTCGGTTAAATCGTCGACAGTGGCTATTAAGCGGGTGGTGGGTGGGGAACGAATTTCTTCTTCGTCCGCTTCCCATTCTAGCCGGACATAGTTCGGCCAAGGGTCTCCTGACAAGGAGGGAGACTCAATGAGTTTAGCACATCGCCCAGTGGTGAGTACTGGAAGATATCCGCGGAGGAAAACTCCATGATCGGTGCCCAATCAGATTCGATAGGCACGGACGCAGGTGGTTCGGAGCCCGTGGCCGGGGACGAATCCAAATGTCCGGAAACAGGGTCTCATAAGAGGTGAAGTCAGTATTCGGCTCTATTGCCGCTGAGTGTGCGGCCTCCGTGGCGGGGTCCATCCACCCGTCCTCGGACGGCGTAATCTGCTCCGGATCGAGGGCCGGAGTAGCTGCAGGTGGGATCTCCAGAGCACTGTCCGTTGGCAGGGCTACGTCATACCTGTCGTGACTGTGGGGCGCACCTGACATGGGCTCGAATCCGTCGAAGATCAAGTCTCCCGGGATGTCGGCAATATAGTTCAAGTTTCCCAACCTGACCTGATGGCCAGGGGCGTAGCTCTCGATCTGCTCCAGATGGCCAAGCGAGTTGGCCCGCAGTATGAAGCCGCCGAATACGAAGATCTGTCCGGGGAGGAAAACCCCACCCTGGATTGCATCGTTGCCGATGATCGAAGGAGCCATCTAGCCTTATGGCGACGGCACAGTGGAACTCTAAATGAAAGCACCAATGTCGGTGTCAAAACCAGCGGATCTCGGGTAGGGGGTCCCGAACTGTGCGTCTAAGGCGGATGGTAACAGGAGGCGGGGGACACGATGTTTACCCAGGTTCGGGCCCTCTCGATGGAGGTAATACCCTACTTCCTGCTTGATTGATCTTGATGATATGAGTATTACAAGAGTTGATCTACCACGAGATCGTAGAGGCTAAACCCTAGAAGCTAGCCTATGGTATGATTGTTGTTGTCCTACGGACTAAACCCTCCGGTTTATATAGACATCGGAGGGGGCTAGGGTTACACAGAGTCGGTTACAAGGGAGGAGATCTACATATCTGTATTGCCAAGCTTGCCTTCCACGCCAAGCAGAGTCCCATCCGGACACGGGACGAAGTCTCCAATCTTCTATCTTCATAGTCCAACAGTCCGACCAAAGTATATAGTCCGGCTATCCAAGGACCCCCTAGTCCGGGACTCCCTCACCTGGACCGAGGCATTGCTATGATCTTGTAAGTGTGTCTCTCTCTCTTGTATTGTTCTGTGCCTGCTAGTGTGCTTTGCTAGGATTTTCGACCAGTAATCCCTTTGTGCAGACAATGATTTCTACTACTGGCTGCTAAATTAGATATGTAGATGTCATACATGATACTACCTCGTACCTCCGTTCCTAAATATAAGTCTTTCTAGAGATTCCACTATAGGCTACATACGGAGCAAAATAAGTGAATCTACACTCGAAAATGCATCTATATACATTTGTATGTGGTCCATACTAGAATCTCTACATAGACATATATTTAGGAACAGAGGCAGTACATTACACAAAATCGTAGGTGGCATGTAGGAATTCCAGTACACTACATTAGGCTCCCTTAGAGTGCCTGCTAGTCCAGCACACAGAGTCATGGCTATTTTATGCTACGCACACAATCATTAATTGGTGGTTTAAATATGCGCAAGGGATATGCAATGTATTATCAGTTAGAGATATCTGAAATTAGCCGTGTCAACTTGCAGATAGGGTTACACAATGAAAAAGTACAAGATGTATGTGGCAATTTCATGGAACATCGCAAAAAAGGAGAGCCAGCGGTGAGCCTATACAGTGTGCTATGGTATGTCACTCCTCCATTGCAATCATGGTGACATGTTATATGTATGTCAGTTCTATTGGCCAAGTTTCTTAGGGACAGTTATTACGAGTTATCCTAAGAAAATAAGCACCTGTGAATATAAGATACATGTAACAAGCCAACCAGTTCTTTTCATTGCGTTTTCAGCTTATCTTTGGTATGATCAGTGAAAAGTCTAGATTGCATTATATTTTTTCATTTTGCTGGCCATATGAAAATTAATTTGACTTGCAAACATCACAAATTGAACCCAGTGCAGTAATTAATATGATAGGAAAACAGACCATCACTATTTGCTCAAAATGCAAATACAAAGATAGCATCAACTTGGCACAATCTACTTTGGTAAATGTTTTCCATAGAGATCCCATTGCCTAATTAAAAGAAAAACGCATAACCCACATTTAAATGAAGAACAATTATTTATTGAAATTCGATGGTCCAAGTGGCTGGTTATTATCATATAGCAGCACCACCTAAAAGCATCATATAGCAGCATCACCTCATAGCAACTCATCATACAGCAGCAGCAGCAGTGTGCAATTCATCATATACCAGCAGCAGCTCATAGCAATTCATCGTATAGCAGCAGCAGGAGCAGCTCATAGCAATTCATCATATAGCAGCAACAGGAGCAGCTCATAGCAATTCATCATATAGCAGCAACAGGAGCAGCTCATAGCAATTCATCATATAGTAACAGCAGGAGCAGCTCATAGCAATTCATCATATAGCATCAGCAGGAGCAGCTCATAGCAATTCATCATACAGCAGCAGCAGGAGCAGCTTATAGCAACTCATCATATAGCAGCAGCAACAGCTCATAGCAATCTATTATTTAATTAAAGCAAGAGGCAAACAAGACATCATGTTTATCCACATAGACTAAATTATTTCAACCGTTGACTTTTCAATATAAACGGCTGAGATTTAAACATATAGTGTTACACACTAATAATGTTTATAGGCATATATTCTGTTTAACATAGCAAAAGTCTGTCACATACATGCTTCTAGGATGAAAAGAAAAACACATCACAGCTACGTGCATGAGAAGGACACGCTCAAGATTACTATGTCACCATTATGTGTGATTTTTTTGTATAAGGGGACGTGCAAGAGAAAGAGTTGTACTAATCAGTTTAGGTTTGAGTTCTGTAATAGAAAAAAGAGAATCCAGCCATGCTACGCTTGGGCTAACCTGCCACCTGTTTCACATTGGCCCAGTTCAAAAATACTCGGCCCAGTTTACCACTGCACCTGTAGCGTCCAGCCAATGGATCAACTAGACGAGGAGAGCTCTGCCGCTCGCGAGCGTGAAGAGGAGCTTTCGCACAGGGCCTGCACCGGTATGGGCTGGCCTATCCGGTGGCGCCATTGCGAGCTGCTATTATAATAGCAAAAAAAGCTGCTTTATCTCGAACTTGCAACCAACGATATATATATATATTCTTAATATATGGTGAACATTTTATTGAATGTACAATGAATATTTTTGTAATACACGATGTACATTTTTGCAATGCATGGTGAACTTTTTCATAATGTACGGTGAAACATTTTCTTTATATATGATCAACATTTTTGTAATAGGAGGTGACCTTTTTATAAAACACAAAAAGAGAAGAGAAATAAAGACATAAAAGAAAATAAATGAAAAATAAAAAATGAAAGGAAAAAGGAACCAGAAAAAATCACTGAAAACCAGACAAAACATTGAAAAAACCGCAAAAAGCAGGTGAAGAAAAAAGAAAAGAAAAACTCAGCAGGAAAAAGCTAAGGAAGATGCAGCGAACGAAAAAACACGAACCATGTACATCGGTCGGCCCAACCGGAGGCTCACCTCAGTGAAAGCACAACGTTTTGACTCTAACAAGCGTTAAATAGGGTTTGCCCTAGACGAGGCCGTAAGAATAGACGAGGTAGTAGGTTCTCAACCAGAACATAGATGAGGCAGCAAAAAACAAAGAAACAAGTGAGGTGGTAAATGAAAGACCAAAAGGTTGAAACACACACATCCATCCAACATCGACGTATAGCTCTTTCCAAATCAGTAGTAAAAATGACCATACTTTATAATAAACTTAGCAAAATACTTTTCGTTCAGACTCCAAATGAACTTCTTTATAATAATACTTGTGTGCGAAAATAAACTTTATTTGGTGGATAAATATTACTACTCTATTGGTGTATGAATTATAGAATAAAGGAAATCAATAAAATGTATTTCGTATGAAATCCATAGATAGTCTACAAATACTTAAAAACAAAGCTCATATATAAATTTAAAGTGATCCTGTAGAAATATCATAAATATTTTTGTCACTGTATTTTAATACCGTCATTTTATAAATTTGTACAACAAATATAAATATATATTTATATTTATATTTATATTTATATATGAAAACAATTGGTCAATGTTGTCTGTGAACGTCGTGCCAGGAACTAAAATGACATGCACAAAATTTAGAAATTATATACACGCAAATGCGCTAGTCGAGATAGATAAAAATGATGCATTGTATCATGGTCGGACCCAATTATGAGGTTTGAGATTTAGCAGTAAATACAAAGTATCTATGCAAGCCGGCGGGTGGAATTTTTGTTCCCATATAGGCTTATGAGTTATTGTGTTCAATTTATGTTCTATCTATAAAAAAAGGTCTGTCCGAGATGCTCAAACATAGGCTTACATTGGCATTGGAAAGTACTCCATCCGTTTCTAAATATAGATCTTTCTAGAGATTTTAACAAGTGACTACATACGGAGTAAAATGAGTGAATCTACACTCTAAAATATGTCTATATACATCTGTATGTTGAAGTCCATTTGAAATATATAAAAAGACTTATATGTAGGAACGGAGGGAGTACATGAATCAAGAGTCTGATTCAGTGGTCAAGGAAAAGAAAGGAATAGTCCAATTCAGAAAGAAAAAAAAAGTTAAGTGACAGTTCAACCTCTAGCAAAAGAAAGAAGTGTCTGATTAGAGTTTTTGTCAATTAAAGGATCCAACATGTAATTCGCAAAAAAAAGTGCTCCAACATGTGTCCACGTTTGTTTGTTAGAGGCGCGGAGGGAGAGCAGTTATGAGTTAGTACAATCCATGTTTGCTTGCAAAACAGAAGAATAAAACAAGTTCTGTTTGCATTAGACGTGGAACAACAATTGTAAGGAATGACATCATGGATGATGTCAGCCAATACGATTTGACGACAGCTAGCCAATGAGTTTCATCTTCATTCATGCCCCAACTAATTTAGCAAACGTTCTAAACATAATAATATAGAAAGCCATCCACCTCGGTCTTTTTTTATGGGATGGCTCTTTGACACGGGAAATCATACACAATTTTAAAATACGAAACTATTTTTGCAAATGATTTAGTAGAGTAAAAACATGAAACTTCAATAAATATCTCAGCTCATAATAACATGCATGTAGAAAGAAAATTAGAAATTAAATAAGAATATAAGGAAATTTAAAAAGTTGCATTCTTACAAAATCCATCTGCCATACAACGTATCTAAATTCATCATTATTAGTATATGAAAAATTCTTCTTATTGGACATATAATGAGCTATAAAATATGTATCCATTTCAAAATAAAAAGTAAATAACATTGTGTTTTCCATATGCATACCGGAGATTGTAAGTGTTCAAGTATAACATGTCATCTATTCACAAATAGAGATAGTAATTCTTATTTTTCATCATATTTTTCAAAAGAGTATTCATGTATTATGCTCTTAGAAAAATCTGTTAATGTGAAAATAACAGTGAAAATTGTGTATTGAAGATTACATTATATACGATAATTCAATATATAAATTATATACAAAATCTAGCCGCGCAAATGCGCAGGTGACACTACTAGTTCCTCATATAGCAGCAGCAGCTCATAGCAATTCATCATATAGCAGCAGCAGCTCATAGCAATTCATCATATAGCAGCAGCAGCAGCTCATAGCAATGCATCATATAGCAGCAGCAGAAGCAGTTCATAGCAATTCATCGTATAGTGGATCACAATGAAAATTTGGCAAAAAATCAGAGGAGATCCTCACCTTGTTCGATGAGCTCATCCTTCAACAGCACCTCAAAGCAACGGCCTGGGAGGTGGGGAGGGGGAATAAGGTGCCTTCTGCCGCAGTGTGGCATCAGCCGTAGTTGTGCAGCACCTGCCGGAGTAGTGCGTTGGACGAACCACAGTGGAGCAGCTGCTGGAGACCATGAGAATGAGGGGCGGCACCAGAGGGAGGAGCAGACAAGGAGATTTGCCCCTACCCGCCGGCCATGTAGCCTAGCTGGACAGAGCATCGTCGAGGACCAGGCCAGATGGGACCAGTGGCGACGGCTTGCTGGAGGAACCCAAGTGCTGCAGGCAGGGGATCGAGGTAGAGGGAAAGGGGAGAGGAGATCCAAGCGGGCATGGCAATGAACGCTTGCGTGTTTGTTTTTACTTGAGGGTGAGGTGTGACGCGGGCGTCACCAGTTGCATTTTGAGTGTAATATAGGGAGACAACAGAGTCATTTCACTATTCCCCTTCCCTTCAATTTTTAGTGATGTTCTACCCGAAACACCCCCCTCCAAAGCGAAATTAGTTAAGCCCAAGCCCATAACTCAAAAATGACTTCTTTACATCTTTTATGGCTTATTTTGACAATAAGCCCTGAAAAGGCGGAATAGAACTGGCCCTTAACCTCCAATTCAATTATGCGTGCAATGATGAATCACTCCTGCCTGCTATAGTGTACATTTAGGCATCATCATACATGGCATAACCTAATACATGTGCATTCCATTGTAGAATCTGGAATATGCAATGTATATGTTAGTTCATACATTGCACATGATGTTTAAATGCCCCTTAAATCTGGTCAGTCAACTGATGGTCTTTAAGACTCCTTCTTTGCTTCTTTTCTTGATATGTAAGATTTGCTCACACATCTGTTCAATTGCTTGTTTGCACCAGCCAGCCATACTACGACTATTTTTGCTTTGATTACTTGCTGTTCTTGACCTAACACTCTAACAGAGCTTGTCAACGATTTAAACACTAAGGGCTGCTGTAGTGGGGCCTTTTCTAACTCATAGGTGACATAAAGGTTTGGCTGTACACTAAAGTAGGCTCTCCAAGAGTACGTGGAGTTCTAGTTCGAAGGTATGCCTAGTTTTCACATAGTGCATGTGACGCCCGGATAATCAAGCTACAGTAACCTCTACTAATAATGCCACGCCACCTCGATTAGTGTTGCTAATCTCGCATTAGTTCAAAACCAATTCAAATTCAAAATTTAATTAAAGGCAAACAACAAAAGTTTTCAAAGATTAAAACTAAAATGTTCGCGTTGTGCCAAATAATGCAAAGGTAATTGCGGTGAAGAAACCCCACTTTTTAAAAAATGTTTAAAGGCTCTAAAATAACTAAAACAGTAGGTAAAACAATTAAGTAAATACCTTTTATAGATAATATAATATTAAACTAATTTAATTGGGCACTAAAAACTTTCTATGGCACTGGTCTAACTTCATATGCTAATCTAGGTGCTAAGGATGTGTTTTACAAAACTAAAATAATTAGATCCTAAAATATAAACAGAAAAAGAAAAGTAAAAAAACAAAGCAAAAATAAAAGGAAAGAAGGAAGAACCCCCCCTTTCCTGGGCCATTCGGCCCAACAGGGCTACCAGGCCCCCCTGGCCGGCCCACCCCGCCTCCCTTATTCCCCACTCCCTCTCGTGACCTAGCGCACACCCCCCACAACCCCCACTCCTCCCCCGATCCCTCTCGTCTCCCCCACTCCGCCCCCGGGTGGATCTGGATC